>NW_027438621.1:0-57000 GCF_000715075.1 Nicotiana tabacum
CACTGATAGGCTACTCCTCTAAGCTGGAATGCAGTAAAGGAAACCCCACTCGACTCCGCTACACCCATAGTACGGAGAATACGGTGACAGACCTCCAGAAAACCCTAGGCATCCTATGATGCCAATCCACTGAAGATAGGAGGGTGGTACTTCTTGTACCACTTAAGTATGAGTTGCTCTGACTCAGAAACTGTTGCCCTAACCACGGGGTGAGCTGGAGCTACCGGTTGCATCTGTATAATCTCTGGAACCTAGTTGACCTAAACTCGCTTTTTTGGAGTGCCGGCGATGGGAGTCTGTGCTCCTCCCCTGGTGATATAGCCTAAACTCATACCACTAATTTAGGTTGTGAGGCGGTCGATGCAATAATAAAAACCCAATGCGAGTCGGGGTCGATTCCACATGGAGTTTGATGTGGGATTAAGTATATACCTAGTGTGAATGTATGACGTGTCTAAGATTACACTTCCACATTTGCAATTGTTGTTTCTCCTTCTACTTTATGCTAATTCTTGTAATGGTAAAGCTAAGAGACAATGTTTTTAGATTTGGTTGTTTTTTAAGTTATAAAAGATCTAAGGTTGCGACTTCCGCCTAGTTGGTTGCCTAACGGATTTAGAGCTTTAGGGCATGTTTGGTTGATCGGGATACAATATAGCAATCACACACAATTACTCAATCTATACCTCTCCATAGTTTGAGTGATTTTGCCCAATTTGGCTTCTTATGTCTAAATGGGTATCTCACGAAACAAGTGATAAATGCTCAAGTCAAATCTTACTATCTCTAGATTCGACCCTTTAATTGGGGCTATCAATTTCTTGAGTTCACCCCAATTTCTTGTTAGCCAAGTTTTCCTACACTTAGTCTCACTTTTTCAAGTATAGGCTAAGTCAATTAGGCATGAATCAATATTTGCAACCATCAATTCTTAAATTCAAGCAAGAACTAGGCTAAATATCATATACCCAATCATAAATAAGCCCTAAATCAATCACCCATTAAGTAACCATACTAGGGTTGGGTCACAACCCTAGCTAAGGGTTTAGCTACTCATGGAAAATGAATAAATTAAAGAAGAAACTAAGATAAAATGCATAATAATTGATTAAGGAAATAAAATCTAATGTTTAAATGCTAAAGTAGTATAAAGTTACCCAATGGCTCTAAGTGTATAGGTGCACCAAACCTAACCTAAAAATGACAAAAAGATCTATTTATACCTAGCTGAAAATATCTGACAAAATTGCCCATGCGAATGTTCTGCGGCCGCACAATTCTATGTGCGGTCCGCACTTTGAGACTGACTGGTCAGGTTGGCTTTCTGCGGTCGCATAAAAGTTAGATACGGCAGCACTTCCTCTAATTGTGCGGACCACACATTTCTGAGTGCGGCCGCACTCTTGCTCTTGGTATGGATCTGGGCTTCATTCTGCGGACCGCACATTTATGAGTGCTGCCGCATTTTGGCATCTTGTGGCCGCATAATAATAGTGCGGTCCGCACATCTTCAAGCTTCCAAACTACAAGTCTCGGAATCTAGTCTTCTATGGCCGCACAATAATTATGCGGTCCACACTCTGTGAAGAAATTCTATCAATGCATCTTCAGAGTTTGCGGCCGCACACAGTATTATGCAGTCCGCACTGTAGCCCTTTTGCCTTGTTTTGGTTTTTGTCCAATTTTACTCCTTTTTGAGTTGATTTTCACTTCTTTGGCTCGTTTTCCAATATTCCTGTAAGAAAGCACATTTCATTAGTTCTCGGGAATACCTTTAAGCATTTTTGAGCTAAAACGTAAGTAAAAGAGAGCAAATAAGCGGTCAAAATTCCTACTTATGACCCGGCCTGAGATGTGGCAGGAGCAAGTGGAATCAATCCAGCCTAAGCTAAGGTGCTGAACATGCTTAGAAACTGGGCTAGAGTCTCCTGGAGGGCTTGTGCAACAACAAGTACCTCAAGTGTCTGCCCTCTAACTGGAGCTACTAGGGGCTCCTCTGTAGCAGCTTGTGCGGGTGCTCTGGCTGCACCGCGTGGACGTCCTCGGCCTCTAACCTGGCCCCGGCCTCTCGCGGCTCTAGCAGAGGCGTGGGTGCCTGGTCATCATATCTGCATGTACGTGTCCTCACCATCTGTGAGAGAATAGAATACAGAAGTTTAGAATTTTGAAGTCAACAATTTTCGCACGATAAGGAATCAAGGAGTGTAATTTTTCCTAAAAGTTCCGTAGCCTCCCGAAGATAAGTACAGACGTCTTTATACCGATCCGCGAGACTCTAATAAACCGGCTTGTGACTCACGACACCTATGAACCTAGAGCTCTGATACTAGCTTGTCACGACCCAAATTTTCTCGTGAATCGTCGTGATGGAACCTAGTCTCTACGACTAGGTAAGTCTAACACTTGCGGAAAAGAAATAAAAACAAAACACGAAAATTAACAACTAACGGTAATAGATATTTTAATAAGCAATTGAGATATTTCAAGAGTATGGCTTAGCAGTTGGTTACAAACTGCTGGATGGCCACTCACCCTTATACCTCTTGCCATCCTATACTTCTATCGTCGAAAAGTAGAAGGCTCTAATGCCAAGTTTTACTTCATAACACCCCGAATTTTCATTGCATCATTCGTCATTGGCGTTGTCACTGGTCTTGATGATTTTCTCTATTCGTGAGGCGGGTCAAAACTTCTTGTGTCAACTTCTTCACTTCTTCTTGCTGCTCAACTTGCCTTCACGTCAGTAGGTGCTTTCTTCATAGTGAAGCTGAAGTTCACACCCTACTCTATCAATGCAGTGATTCTGTTGACAGTTGGTGCTGTTTTATTGGGTGTTCGATCTAATGGTGATCGACCAGAAGGTGTGACAAGTAAAGCCTATATTCTTGGTTTTATGATGACACTTCTGGCAGCAGCTTTGTATGGAGTCATTTTGCCTTGTATTGAGTTGATTTATTTGAAGGCAAAACAAGTTATTACTGCTACGCTGGTATTGGAGATTCAGATGGTCATGTGTTTTGCCGCTACTGCTTTTTGCACTGTAGGAATGATCGCCAATAACGACTTTCAGGTACTTTTTTCTTCCCTTGTGACACATTTCTACTTATGCATCTTACTCATTTCATCGCATATGTGACACTATTTTTTTGTTGGTTTAACTTTTGTTTGTCGTCAAGTAAATTTGTTATAGTTATGTCATTTACAAGATAACTGCAAGTAATTTTTATAATACATTAATTGATAACGAGGTAAAAAAAATTGCAGTGTAAGAGTAAGTATTTTAAATCTTTATATATTAGTCTGTCCCAAGTAAAATAACACATTTCTGTATTTGAAAGTATTTGATATTAAACTTCTTGTTTAACTTTAATAAGAAATTTTTTATAGCCACACAATATTAATACAAGTTTAAAATTAAAAGTTTGAAAAGTCTTAAAGACACGCAAATATTATATAACATGTTTAAAACCCAAATTTCATTATTCTATTTTTCTTTCTTAAATTTTGTGCCAAGATAAATTACGGGATGAGTAACATATTTCTCTCGTTTGGTATTAATTATCATCAGATCCATAAGGCCTTCGAATCAGTACAAACTATCAACTTCTCTTTAGGTGATCTATTGGCGTACCCCACGATGAAATGAAGTCCATCTTTACAGATTATTATTTACATTGGAAACTTCTTTGTTTTTGTTTTTGTTTCGTTTGTTTTATTCTTATTTCAATTCTCATAAAGTTTTCTGATCTTAACGAAGGAACTAGCGCAAAACCCTAAATTATTCATATCCCATAGAGGGTTGAAAACTCCACTTTGGGTGAAAATTATTTACACTTCCTAACTTTGCTTTAAAAATCAAACTCTCCCCTCAACTATGAAAAATTATCATTCTCTTTCCTTTATCCTACACAATGTCTATGTTGCCCTTGTTATTTTCAATTCCATCCTCAATCTTTTTTTATTGTATATGCTATTTTATGATTTTACCTATAATTTAAATTATGCTATATCTTATTATAAATTATAATTTAAATTTATTAAAATTATAAATAGAATAGTCCTTTTGTAAATTTGTCATGAAATCTATCATACTTTTATGATTTTTATTTAATATAGCGCGCATTAAGTATATCTCTGTGTTACATTTTCATAATGTTAAATAGATAATCATTTAGAAGTTTGTTATAAAATCTGCCTTTATTTTTATATTATATTTGGATATGTACAAAATATTTGAAAACTGGAGCAGTACTAGATTCGATCAAATTTACCTAAGTATGATGTATCATAAATACTTCCTCGGTTTCAATTTTGCTTTAGCTATAGACATTCTCTTTAAGGAGCAACTGAGCAAGGATTAACATATTGATCAAACTTTGCAGGCAATGTCAAGGGAGGCAAAACAATTTAACCTCGGAGAAGCAAGATATTATACAGTGATAGTATGGACTTCTATAATTTGGCAATGCTTCTTTGTGGGTGTTATTGGAGTCATTTACTGCTCTTCTTCTTTGATGTCTGGGGTTATGATCGCGGTTTTACTTCCGGTTACTGAAGTATTAGCTGTAGTTTTTTTTAGGGAAAATTTTTCAGGTGAAAAAGGCCTTGCTCTTTTCCTTTCTCTTTGGGGTTTCGTGTCATACTTCTACGGAGAGTTCAGACAAACAAAGAAGCAGAAGAACAAAAGTCCACAAATTGAGATGAAAACAACGCATACTGAGTCTGTTTGAATTATTGAGTCTTTTTCATATATTGTTCATGGCTATATGGATAAAGAAATATTTATTTTTTTGTAGAAAATAGTGTACGTCGTTTTTACTTCATTGCTACTTTCTTATGTTTGTGAAAGGGTCTTTTTCTTTGAAATTTCTAATGTTTCTGTTAAATCTCTAATACAACACATGAAGATATGCAGTTTCCAATAAATGCTCATTTTTCATGACTAATTCAACATTACGACTATAACACCACTGTTAAATACTAATTAATTATAGGAACCCAACCAAATACAATACCAACACAAGTCATGTAATAATACTAAGTTACATGATACTAGAAAGATGAATAGGACTAGATTGATATATGTATTCATGAACTGATTGTGAAAACTAAAACTTCAACGGTTTATGACATGCTAAGTAATCTAAACTGAGACTCATGGGCATCAAACCCAAGTCTATATTGATTATGCACTGAGCTCAGAACGTTCAGAATGAAAGTCATGAACGAGTTATGAAACTAGAGAATAGAAGTCGTGCAACTATTCAAGGAACTAGGCTTAACTATATTTCTGAGGCAATTAGTAACGTCGTAAAAGCAAACGTAGTGTAGGGAGAATCATTAACATTTCCCAACATAGAGAGTTAGCCTCACTTACCTTGATTCTGGCCTTTTAAGCGTATCACAATGTTCATCACCTCTTTCAAAGATAATCTATGACAATATATATCAAGAGGAACCAATATTAGCACAAATGCTCATGTTTTAGTCACTTGGGCATTTTATCAAACACCTTACGCGCGTAAAGCCTCATAACCCTTATTAATGGTGTCTTTACACCCAACAACCATATTCTCTTACTCCTAGATAAATTCTAAAATCTCAAGTTTCCTATAATCAATATCATTCTTCATCACCCATAAGAATAACAACACCCTTAACCAATAATCAACAATCAACAACCCAAACCTATGTCCGTTCATGATTTTCTATCAAATTCATCAACTCATATCTCATGAACTTAGAGTCTATAATTATTAATCCGATGCTATAATCAATTAGAGGATGAGGATATTACTTTTTGACGTTCAATCCTCTTGAATTCGAGTTCTAGGGTTTCTTTTCTCAACAATGATGTCTCGGAAGAATATATAATGATTTGAAGGGTTTACCCATGTTAATAAGGTGCCGAAGACTTAAAATTAACTTAGAATCATCATTCGAACTTACCTTTTATGATGGAGGGATCTTGGAGGAAGTTGGGTTCTTGAGAACTTCCCTTCTAGAGCAAGTTTTCATGTTTGGGAGTGTGGGGGACGAGGTAGGGCTTTTAAAAATGACTTTCTGGGTGCTCTTCCACGTAGCTGAAGGCCCAACCGTGCAGCTGAACGCGCACCAAAGGCAGTGGCACTGCCACAAGTGTGAGGCCACGCATAGGAACAGCTGGGCGCGCACACGAGCGCATTGACTGTGTATTGTCCAGTAAAATATGTATAACCTTTTGCACAGAGATCCGTTCGGGCTCCAGAATATAACATTGGAAAGGTACTTTAAAGGTCTATAACTTTTATGTTTTATGTTTTCCCAAATTCTCAACGGAAGGTCACGAAATTATGCTAGAAGATAGACCTTCCATAAACTTAGTAGATTTTATCGAAATGCACCTCACTCTCAGTCTTGATTCCAAAACAATTATTTTCACCCATAATCATCCCGATAGGTATCACAACATCAAATTCTCCCTCCGTGAATCACCATGACGACACCTAGTCTCTACGACTAGGTAAGCCTAACACTTGCGGAAAAGAAATAAAACAAAAACATGAAAATTAACAACTAACGGTAACAGATATTTTAATAAACAATTGAGATGCTGCTCGGAATATATATTAATCAACTTTCGAAATATACAAAATACTCCCAAGACCCGGAACACCGTAAGTCACAAGCTTCTATGAAGTTCTAACTGTTCTATATATTAGTATCTATAGAAATAAGAGAAGAATCAACATAGGGGATAGATAGGGACTCCAAGTATCTACAGACGCGGGCAGATGTACCTTGAAGTTCTTCGGAAACAGCAACGACTGCAACTAAGGACCAGGTTGGTAAAAGAAATCTGGATCTGCACATAAAAATATGTGCAGGAAAGGGCGTGAGTACACCATAGCGATACCCCGTAAGTGCCAAGCCTAACCTCGGTAGAGTAGTGACTAGGTCAGGTCAGGCCCAATGGTATGTAATAACTAAAGCAGGAGAATATAACAGTATAATAAGAGACTGAAATTTAACAAAAAGAAAACACAGCGAAATAACAGTACAACACACAGGGATAAACAGTAGGGGGATCTCCCGAGATACCGTCTCGTAGTTCCAAAATAACTATATAGGGATAACTCCCGAGGTACCGCCTCGTAGTCTAAAAAGAAAATGTGCAGGGAGAACTCCCGATGTACCGCCTTGTAGTCTCAAAAAATAAATGTGCAGGGAGAACTCTCGATGTATCGCCTCGTAGTATCAAAATTAAATGTGCAGGGAGAACTCCCGAGGGACCACCTCGTAGTCTCAAAAGTAGACACACAGCTCAAACCGATAAATACCACAGTTAACAACAAGAGTTCTACAGTTAAGACTGATAAAGAACAAGGAAAAGTAGGAAATCAACTAGGCATGCTTCACAGAGATCAAATAAGCAGTTAAAGCACGTAGATATGCGATATTAAACTAAACGGGATAACTACACATATTGGAATAGCTCAAATAAGAATGGAAACATACTAATACTCATAAAAAATATAACTCAATTTAAAAGGAAAAACAACTTGATACTCAGTAAAAATCGGATTTTACAATAATATAGCCCGTGTACGTACTCATCAAGTAACGACCCGGCCAGTCGTTTTAAAAGTTATAGCCTCGTTCTCCCATTTACTGCTCATTCTGTGCCTTATAACTATTATGTAACTTGCCGGGGTAGTCGGTTCGGGTCTTGAGAGATTTTAGAATGAATTGGAACACTTAGTTCCAAAGTTTAAAACTTAAGTTGAAAAGATTGGCTGGATGTCGGCCTATCTGTAAACGACCCCGGAATAGAATTTTGATGATTCCAACAGCCCTGTATGATGTTTTGGGACTTAGGAGCGTGATCGAAATTTTATTTGGAAGTCCGTAGTTAAATTAGGCTTGAAATGGCTAAAATAGGAAATTAAGTTTAGAAGTTTGATCGGGGAGTTGATTTTTTGATATCGAGGTCGGAATCCAGTTCTGAAAATTTTCATAGCTCCGTTATGTCATATGTGATTTGTGTGCAAAATTTGAGGTCAATCGGACTTGATTTGATAGGTTTTGACATCGAATGTAGAAGTTAGAATTTCTAAGTTTCATTAAGCTTGAATTGGGGTATGATTCGTGGTTTTGTCGTTGTTTGATGTGATTTGAAGTTTCGACTAAGTTCGTATGATGTTTTAGGTCTTGTTGGTGTATTTGGTTGAGGTCCTGGGTGCCTCGGGTGAGTTTCAGACTGCTAACGGATCAATTTTTGGACTTGGTGTTTTGCTGAAATTTTCTGGTGCTCAGTTCTGGTTTTCTTCTACGCGATCGTGTGAGAAGGACCACAATCACGTAGACTTATTTGAGGCAGTGATGATTTTATTCTTCGCGATCGCGTGAAGAGGGACGTGATCACGTAGCTGAGGGAGTTTGTTATTCGCGAACGCGTAGGCCTGTGAGTTTGAGCTTCGCGATCGGATGGACAAGTCCGCGATCGCGTAGGGTTAATTTGGGCAGTGGGATAATTGTGAATCGCGATCTCCTGGACAAGTCCGCGATCGCGTAGAGCAAATGTCTGAGCAGAATGTTTAAGTTCTGAAAATGAGACTTCGTCCCATTTTCCATTTTTACCGATTTGGAGCTCAGATTGAGGCGATATTTGGGAGATTTTCAGAGAAAATAACGGGGTAAGTGTTCGTAACTCAATATTGGTTAAATTACCAGAATCCATGGATATTTTTATCATTTAATTGATGAATTAAGTTGGAAAAGTTTGAAAACTCTCTTGGATAAATTTGAGGATTTGAGGGCCGGATTGTTATCAGAATTTAGTAATTTTGATATGGTTAGACTCGTGGTTGAATGGGCATTCATATTTCATAACTTTCACCGGATTCCGAGACGTGGGCCCCACTGGCGATTTTTGAGTTAATTTCAGATTGTTATTGAAAAATGTAGTATTTTCTTATGAAATTGATTTCTATAATTTTTGTTGAATGTATCGAATTATTTTGGCTAGATTCGAGCCATTCAGAGTTTGATAATCGAGGAAAAGGCGTACTGGTGGATTAAATTGGAGCAAGTCGAGGTAAGTGACTTGTAAAACCTTGTGTGGGGGAAATTTCTCTTAAGATTGGTATTGATGTGAAAATTGTAATGTGTTGAAAGTCGTGTACACGAGGTGACGAGTGTGTACACGGGCTAAATATGGAAGATTATGTTTTTAAATTGTGTAGATTACTTTTGCATATTTATTAAATTATTTTATTTTGTTATATTCTTCATTATTGATCTGATTTTTATACTTTAAATTTGCTTGACCTTTTCCTGTTAATTATTTTACCTGTTTAGTTGAAACTTGGTTTCTTTTATTCAATGCAGAATTTGAAGATTGAATTTCTTTAATTTAAATAATATTAAAGTAAAGTATTGATATTTTAAATTATGTACGGAGGTAACGTATTAAAAAAATTAAATTTTGAAATATTATTTTTGTTGAGTTATTTATTCCCGAATATTTTGTGAGATTGTTGTAGTCATTGTGATTGAGCCGTGAACTCCCTGTTGTGGAAAATATTGTTGATGTTTATTTTGGCAAATTGAAATATTTGGGCACTTGAGGTGCAAATTGTGATATATTGTGATATTGGTATACATGCCCGTATAAGGTCTGGGTGTTGAAACGCATGCGGTGAGATAAGGGTGGCTTGATACGCGTGGCTAGTAGGGGAACTACTAGAAGTCATGCGGTGTGATAAGGGTGGCTAAGACGCGAGATGCTATTTCGGGAAAAATATTTTCTTTAAAATAAATTGTGAAGGCTCCCGCGATGATATAAGAAAATGAGATATTATGAAATTATTATTATTTGGGACTACGAGCCGGTACCTCGGGAGTGCCCTTGTTGATATTTATTTATGCCGCAGTTGCCTTTGATTATTGTTGTATTTTTCTTAAAGTTGAAAATTCTGTTTTGTTTCCGCGAGGTATTATTTGCCTTTATTCTGTGTAGTTAAATGGTGACATACTATTTACCTGATTCATTTCCATTGTCATTTAATTGTTAGTATATTGTTAAACATGTCACCATGTCTTTTATTATTCCAGTAGGGCCTGATCTGACCTCGTCACTACTCTATCGAGGTTGGGCTTGGCACTTACTGGGTACCGCTGTGGTGTACTCATACTATGCTTCTGCATATTTTTAGTATAGATCCAGGTACTTCTTACCAGTCCAGATATCAGTGAGCCACCGGTGTACAGAGACTTCGAGGTATATCTGCCAGCATCCGCAGACTCCGGAGTCCCCTTTTATCTTATTATGTTGTCTTCCTTATTTGATTTAGACTCTGATGTATAGAGACATAGAGAATAAATTCTTAGAAGCTTGTGACTTATTTCTACCGGGTTTTGGGAGTTAAAATTGTTAAATTGCAGTTTTTATTTATTCGACTATTAAGGATTAAATTTCAGTTTTGTATTCAGTTATATTCCGCATTGATAGGCTTACCTAGTCTTAGAGACTAGGTTCCGTCACGACATCCTACGGAGGGAATTTGGGGTCGTGACAAGTTGGTATCAAAGCTCTAGGTTCATAGGTGTTATGATTCACAAGCAGGTTTAGTAGAGTCTTGCGGATCGGTACAGAGACGTTTGTACTTATCTTCAGGAGGCTATGGAACTGTTAGGAAGTATTCACTTCTTTGATTCCTTATCGTGCGCATTTGCTGACTTCAAAATTTTAAACCATTGACTTTCTATTCTCTCACAGATGGTGAGGACACACACAACTGGATCCGATGATCAGACACCTGTTCCCTCTATTGGAGCCGCAAGAGGCCGGTGTCGGGGCAAAGGTTGTGCTAGAGGCCGAGAAAGACCACGTGGTGCGGCCAGAGTACCTGCACGAGCTGTTGCGGCAGAGCCACTAGTAGCTCCAGTTGGAGAGTAGGCACCTGAGACGCCTGTTTTTACTCCTGCACTTCAGGAGACCCTTGCCCAGTTTTTGAGCATGTTTGGCACTCTAGCTTAGGCAGGGTTGATTCCACTTGCTTCTGCCACATCTCAGATAGGGGAAGGAGCACACACTCCCACCGCCCATACTCCCGAGCCACGGGCCCAAGTTGACCATGCCCCAAATGTTATACTAGTGCAGCCTGTTGTCCTAGTTCGGCCTGAGGTTAGGACAACAGTTTCAGAGGGGTAGCAGCTCAGGCTCGAGAGGTACAAAAAGTATCACCCTTCCACATTCAGCGGTTTAGCTTCAGATGATGCTCAGGGTTTTCTGGAGGAATGTCACTGTATCTTCCGTACTATGGGTATTGTGGATTCCAGTGGGGTTTCTTTCATGACATTTCAGCTTAGAGGAGCAGCCTACCAGTGGTTGCAGGCATATGAGTTGGATAGTCCGGCTAAGGCAGCTTTACTTACTAGGACTCAATTTTTAGATATGTTGTTAAAGGAGTATGTTACTCAAAGTCTTAGAGATGCATGGCACGTAGAGTTTGAGTATCTAGGCCAGGGTTCTATGACCGTGTAGGAATATGCGGTCTGATTTAGTGATTTGGCTAGGCATGCACCAGCCTTAGTTGCTACTGTTCGAGAGCTAGTTCGCCGATTTATTAAGGGGCTCCACCCTAGTATCAAATTCATTATGGACCGAGAACTGGAGATGGACATCACATACCTACAGGTGGTGTCAATTGCTAGAAGATTGGAGGGTATGCGGACTCGGGAGAGAGAAGAGAGGGAAGCTAAGAGACCCTGAGATTCTGGCACATATAATAATTCTTGTGCCCCAACTACAGCCCGTCATGGTAGAGATTATGTGAGCCATCCTATTCATTCAGCACTTCCAGCTTCCAGTGGTATTCCGGTAACTCCCAGACCTCAGGTTCCATATTATGCACTGTAGTGTCTTCTGTACCTCCTGTACGGGGTGCCTTCAGCGGGCAGTCTAGTCGATCAGGCCCGAGCCAGTCCCAGCAGCCACGTCCTCCGAGGGCTTGTTTTTAATATGGTGACACTCGTCATGTAATGAGGGATTGCCCCAGACTTAGGAGAGGTGCACCTTCACAAATTTCTCAGGCCCCACCTATTCCACAGGGCCTTCAGGTTTCTCAGGCCATGATCACTGCACCAGTTGCTACTCCACCTGCACAGCCAGTTAGAGGTAGAGGTCGGATAAGTAGAGGTCACCCTAGAGGGGGAGGCCATGCCAGATATTATGCCCTTCCTGCTAGAACAGAGGCTGTTACATCTGATTCTATTATCACAGGTATTATTCCTGTCTGTCATAGAGATGCATCAGTCTTATTTGATCCAGGATCCACTTATTCTTATGTGTCATCTTATTTTGCCCCGTATTTGGGCGTATCCCATAATTCTTTGAGTTCTTCTATTTATGTATCTACACCCGTTGGTGAATCAATTATTGTTGACTGCGTGTATCAGTCGTAATTGATTATTATCAGTGGTTTTGAGACCAGAGCTGATTTATTATTGCTCAGTATGGTAGATTTCGATATTATTTTGGGTATGGACTGGTTGTCACCCTATCACGCTATCCTTGGATGTTACGCCAAGACGGTGACGTTG
This sequence comes from Nicotiana tabacum, assembly GCF_000715075.1. Classification (NCBI taxonomy): domain Eukaryota; kingdom Viridiplantae; phylum Streptophyta; class Magnoliopsida; order Solanales; family Solanaceae; genus Nicotiana; species Nicotiana tabacum. Next base: position 12,586 of record NW_027438621.1, read on the forward strand.
GCTATGCCAGGTCTACCGCGACTAGAGTGGAGAGGTACCTCAGATCATGTTCCTAGCACAGTTGTTTCATTTCTTAAAGCTCAATGAATGGTTGAGAAGGGGTGCAATGCGTATCTGGCATATGTGAGAGATGTTAGTATTGATACTCCTACCGTGGAGTCAGTTCCTGTAGTAAAGATTTTCTTGATGTATTTCCAGTGGATCTTCCAGGTATGCCACTCGACAAGGATATTGACTTTGGCATTGATTTGTTACTGGGCACTCAACCCATTTCTATTCCATCATATCGTATGGCCCCAACAGATTTGAAAGAATTAAAAGAACAGTTACAGGAGTTGCTTGATAAGGGTTTCATTCGGCCCAGTGAATCGCCTTAGGGTGCTCCTGTCTTATTTGTGAAGAAGAAGGATGGTTCTATGCAAATGTGTATTGATTACCGCCAGCTGAACAAGGTTACAGTGAAGAGCAGGTATCCATTACCACGTATTGATGACCTATTTGATCAGCTTGAGGGTGCCAGGGTATTCTCTAAAATTGACTTGCGTTCAGGGTATAATCAGTTGAAGATTCGGGAACCCGATATCCCGAAGACCCTTTTTAGGACTCGGTATGGTCATTATGAGTTCCTTGTAATGTCATTTGGGCTAACCAACGCCCCAACAACATTTATGCACTTAATGAATAGTGTATTTCAGCCCTATCTTGATTCTTTCGTCATTGTGTTTATTGATGACATTCTAGTGTATTACCAAAGTCGGGAAGATCATGAACAACACCTGAGGATTATGCTTCAGACTTTGAGAGAAAAAAAGTTATATGCAAAATTTTCAAAGTGTGAATTCTGGCTTGATTCAGTGGGAATTTTGGGTTATATACTTTCGTGCGAGGGGATTAAGGTAGATCCGAAGAAGATTGAGGCAATGCAGAGTTGGTCCAGACTGTCCTCAGCTACGGAGATCCGAAGTTTCCTTAGTTTGGCAGGGTATTTTCGCCGATTTGTAGAGAGTTTCTCTTCTGTTGCTGCACCTATGACCAAATTGACCCAGAAGGTGCTCCGTTCAGGTGGACCGAGGAATGTGAGGAGAGCTTCCAAAAGCTCAAGACAACTTTGACTACAGCCCTAGTGTTGGTATTACCTACAGGTTTAGGATCTTATACTGTGTAATGTGACACGTCGCGTATTGGTCTCGACACAGTATTGATACAAGACGGTAGGGAGATTGCCTATGCATACAGACAGTTAAAGGTACATGAGAAGAATTATCTGGTCTACGACCTTGAGTTAGCAGCTATTGTTTATGCCTTGAAGATTTGGTGGCATTATTTATACGGTGTTTATTGTGAGGTCTACACCAATCACCGGAGTCTACAACATCTATTTAAACAGAGATATCTTAATTTGCGGCAGTGGAGATGGTTGGAGTTGCTTAAGGATAACGATATCACCATTCTCTATCATCATGGGAAGGCCAATGTAGTGGCCGATGCCTTGAGTCGTAAGGTGGAGAGTTTGGGTAGTTTAGCATATTTACCGGTAGCAGAAAGGCCTTTAGCCTTGGTTGTTCAGGCCTTGGCCAACCAGTTTGTCATATTGGATATTTTCGAGCCGAGCCAAGTTTTGGCTTGTGTGGTTTCTCAGTCTTCTCTGTATGATTGTATCACGGAGCGTCAGTATGATGACCCCCATCTTATTGTCCTTAAGGATACAATTTAGCACAACGATGCCGAGGAAGTCACTATTAGAGATGACGGTATATTACAGATGCAGGGAAGGCTGAGTGTACCTAATGTAGATGGCTTGCGTAAGTTGATTCTCTAGGAGGCTCACAGTTCGCGATACTCTATTCATCCGGTTACTACAAATATGTATCGGTACTTGAGACATCACTATTGGTGGAGGAGGATGAAGAAAGACATAGTGGAATATGTAGCTCGGTGCCTAAATTGCCAGCAGGTGAAGTGTGAGCATCAACGACCAGGTCGATTACTTCAGAAGTTAGATATTCCAGAATGGAAATGGGAGCAGATCACTATGAATTTCGTTGTTAGGCTCCCACGGACTCAGAGAAAGTTCGATGCAATTTGGATGATTGTGGATAGATTGACCAAGTCAGCCCATTTCATTCCTGTAGTTACTACTTACTCTTCGGAACAACTGGCTCAAGTCTATATTCGCAAGATTGTCATACTTCGTGGCATACCGGTATCTATCATCTATGACCGGGGTATATAGTTTACATCACGGTTCTGGAGGGCTGTACATCGAGAGTTGGGTACTCGTGTGGAGTTGAGTACAATATTTCACCCTCAGACGGACGGACAGTCACAACGCACTATTCAGATGCTAGAGGATATGCTTCATGCATGTGTGATAGATTTTGGGGGTGCTTGGGATTAGTTCTTGCCACTTGCAGTGTTTGCTTATAACAACAGTTACCAGGCGAGCATTCAAATGGCTCCGTATGAGGTCTTGTATGGTAGGCGGTGCCGGTCTCCAGTGGGTTGGTTCGAACCGGGCGAGGCTAGGCTATTGGGTACAGACTTGGTTCAGGATGCCTTGGAAAAGGTTAAATTGATTCAGGATCGACTTCGTACAGCCCAATCTAGACAGAAGAGTTATGCGGATCAGAAGGTTCGTGATGTTGCATTCATGGTTAGTGAGCAGGTTTTGCTCCGGGTTTCGCCTATGAAGGGTGTTATGAGGTTCGGGAAGAAGGGAAAGTTGAGCCCTACACATATTGGGCCTTTTGAAGTTCTTGAAGGAGTTGGAGAGGTGGCTTACAGACTTGCACTACCACCTAGTCTCTCTGTAGTTCATCCAGTATTCCATGTTTCTATGCTCCGAAAGTATCATGGTGATCCGTCTCATGTGTTAGACTTCAGTTCAGTTCATCTGGAAAAGGATCTATCTAATGTTGAGGAACCAGTGGCTGTTTTGGACAGGCAGGTTTGAAAGCTGAGGTTAAAGAAAATTGCTTCCCTGAAGGTGCAGTGATTAGGCCAGCCAGAAGGAGAAGCTACTTGGGAGATTGAGCGGGAGATGCAGAGAAAATATCCATACCTATTTGAGACTTTTGGTATAATTCTAAACCCGTTCAAGGATGAAGTTTTGTTTGGGGGGGGGGATGTAACGACCCGGCCAGTGATTTTAAAAGTTGTAGCCCCATTCCCCCATTTACTGCTCATTCTGTGCTTTATAATTGTTATGTAACTTGTCGGGGTAGTCGGTTCGGGTCCGGAGAGATTTTAGAATTAATTGGAGCACTTAGTTCCAAAGTTTTAAGTTGAGAAGATTGGTTGGATGTCGACCTATGTGTAAACGACCCTGGAATAGAATTTTGATGATTCCAACAGCTCCGTATGGTGATTTTGAACTTAGGAGTGTGATCGGAATTTTATTTGAAAGTCTGTAGTTAAATTAGGCTTGAAATGGCTAAAATAGGAAATTAAGTTTAGAAGTTTGACCGGGGAGTTGACTTTTTGATACTGGGGTCGGAATCCAGTTCTAAAAGTTTTCATAGCTCCGCTATGTCCTTTATGACTTGTGTGCAAAATTTGAAGTCAATCGAACTTGATTTGATAGGTTTCGACATCGAATGTAGAAGTTAGAATTTCTAAGTTTCATTAAGCTTGAATTGGGGTATGATTCGTGGTTTTAGCATTGTTTGATGTGATTTGAAGTTTCAACTAAGTTCGTATGATGTTTTAGGACTTGTTGGTATATTTGGCTAAGGTCTTGGGGGCCTCGGGTGAGTTTCGGACGGCTAACAGATCAATTTTTGGACTTGGTGTTTTGCTGAAATTTTCTGGTGCTCAGGTCTAGTTTTCTTCTATGCGATCGTGTGAGAAGGACCGCGATCGTGTACACTTGTTTGAGGCAGTGATGATTTTGTTCTTCGCGATCGCGTAAAGAGGGCCGCGATCGCGTAGCTGAGGGAGTTTGTTATTCGCGAACGCGTTGATGAGTTCGTGATCGCGTAGGCCTGTGAGTTTGAGCTTCGCGATCGGGTGGACAAGTCCGCGATCGCGTAGGGTTAATATGGGCAGTGGGATAATTGTGAATCGCGATCGCGTGGACAAGTCCGCGATCACATAGAGTAAATGTTTGGGCAGAGTGTTTAAGTTCTGAAAATGGGACTTCATCCCATTTTCCATTTTTATCGATTTGGAGCTCGGATTGAGGCGATGTTTGGGAGATTTTCAGAGGAAACAACGAATTAATTGTTCTTAACTCAATATTGGTTAAATCACCCGAATGGTGAATTAAGTTGGAAAAGTTTGTAAACTCTCTTGGATAAATTTGAGGATTTGATGGCCGGATTGTTATTGGAATTTAGTAATTTTAGTATGGTTAGACTCGTGGTTGAATGGGCGTTCATATTTCGTAACTTTCACCGGATTGAGTTAATTTCGGATTTTTATTGAAAATATAGTATTTTCTTATGAAATTGATTCATATAATTTGTGTTGATTGTATCGAATTATTTTGTCTAGATTCGAGCCATTTAGAGTTTGATAATCGAAGAAAAAGCCTACTGGTAGATTAAATTGGAGCAAGTCGAGGTAAGTGACTTGTCTAAACTTGTGTGGGGGAAATTTCCCCTAGGATTGGTATTGATGTGAAAATTGTAATGTGTTGAAAGTCATGTACATGAGGTGACGAGTGTGTACACGGGCTAAATTAAGAAGATTATGTTTTTAAATTGTATAGATCACTGTTGCATATTAATTAAATTATTTTATTTTGTTATATTCTTCATTATTGATCTGATTTTAATACTTTAAATTTTCTTGACCTTTTCCTGTTAATTATTTTACCTGTTTAGTTGAAACTTGGTTTTTTTTATTCAATGCATTATTTGAAGGTTGAATTTTTTTAATTTAAATATTATTAAAGTAAAGTATTTGATATTTTAAATTTGGTACGGAGACAACGTATAAAAAAATTGAAATATTATTTTTGCTGAGTTATTTATTCCCGAATATTTTGTGAGATTGTTGCACTCATTGTGATTGAGTCGTGAGCTCCCTGTTATGGAAAATATTGTTGATGTTGTTTATTTTGGCAAATTGACATATTTGGGCACTTGAGGTGCAAATTGTGATATTGATACGCATGCGGTGGTATAAGGTCTGGGTGTTGAAACGCATGCGGTGAGATACAGGTGGCTTGATACGCGTGGCTAGTAGGGGAACTACTAGAAGTCATGCGGTGTGATAAGGGTGGCTAAAATGCGGGTTGCTATTTGAAAAAAAATATTTTCTTTAAAATAAATTGTGAAGGCTCCCGCGGTGATATAAGAAAATGCTTAGTATATTGTTAAACATGTAACCATGTCTTTTATATTCCAGTAGGGCCTGACCTGACCTCGTCACTACTCTTCCGAGGTTAGGCTTGGCGCTTACTAGGTCCCGCTATGGTGTACTCATACTATGCTTCTGCATATTTTTTTGTGCAGATCCAGGTACTTCTTACCAGCCCAGATATCAGTGAGCCACCGGTGTATGGAGACTTCGAGGTATATCTGCCAGCGTCCACAGACTCCGGAGTCCCCTTCTATCTGATTATGTTGTATTCCTTATTTGCTTTAGACTTTGATGTATAGAGATATAGAGAATAAATTCTTGGAAGCTTGTGACTTATTTCTACCGGATTTTGGGAGTTGAAATTGTTAAATTGCAGTTTTTATTTATTCGACTATTAAGGATCAAATTTCAGTTTTGTAATCAGTTATATTCCGCATTGATAGGCTTACCTAGTCTTAGAGACTAGGTGCCATCACGACATCCTACAGTCACCTCACGTACACGGCGCTTACATATCACAACAGTACCAAATCCTAAGGGGATTTCCCCCACACAAGGTTAGGCAAGCCACTTACCTCGAACCAAGCTCAATCAATCGGTAACAATGCCTTTTCCACGAATATCTGACTCCGAAATGCCCAAATCTAGCCAAAATTAAATTCATACCATAAATACAACTATAAGAAACTAATCTAATTAATGAAATTAAAGCTAAAGCAAGAAATTAGAAAATCGCCCTAAAAAGCCTCCCCGGGCCCACATCTCGAAATCGGGTAAAAGTTACCAAATATGAATACCCATTCACTCACGAGTTCACTCGTACCAAAATTATCCAAATCCGATGTCAAAATCCCAATCAAAACCCAAAATCTTAGTTTAAGAACTTCTTCCCATTTTCCCCCAAATTTTCAACTCAAATCCGAAATTTAATGATGAAATTAATGATGGATTAGTGGGATATAACCAAAATCAAGTGTAGAATCATTACCCAATCGATGTCTCTGAAAATCCCTCAAAATCTCGTCCAAATCCGAGCTCCCAAACGCAAGTTTTGATAAAAATGGCCAAACCCTCGTTTTTGAATCTTTATATCTGCCCAGTTAATTCCTTCTTCGCGGACGTGGTCAAAGCCTCACGTTCGCGTTGAGCTTAAACTGTTGACTAGAAATTCCTCTTTCGCGAATGCGAGTGACCTCTCGCGAACAAGTACCTTTCACTGGCAGACCCTACGCGAACAGGGGACCCTCTTCGCGAACGCGTAGGCTTAAATGCCTGAAGCTCCATCTGCCCGTTCCTCTCCGCGAACGCGAGGATCATGTCGCGAACGTGTAGCCTCAAGGTTCCACATCTTTGCGAATGCGGGAACCACATCGCAAATGCGAAGTGTAACTCAACTGGACTTCCCAGATGCCTTACGCGAAAGCTAGAACTACCTCGCAAACGCGATGAAGAAAATGTCTGCAACAAAATAGCAGAAAATCTGCTGTCTTCCAAAGTCCAAAAGTGATTCGTTAAGCATCCGAAACTCACCCGAGGCCCTCGGGACCTCAACCAAACATACCAACCAATCCTAAAACACTATACGAACTTAGTCGAGCCCTCAAACCACATCAAACAACGCTAAAATCACGAATCGCCCTCCAATTCAAACTTAAAAAACTTGAAACTTTAAATTTCCACAACCGATGCCGAAACCTATCAAACCACGTCTGATTGACCCAAAATTTTGCACACAAGTCATATTCAACATTACGGACCTACTCAACTTTCGAAATCGAAATCCAACCCAGATATCAAAAATTCCACTTATGTGCCAAATCTCCAAAAATTTGACTTTTGCCATTTCAAGCCTAAATAAGCTACGGACCTCCAAAACACAATCCAGACACGCCCCTAAGCCCAAAATCACCCAACGGAGATTACGAAATTGACAGAACTCCATTCCGGAGTCGTCTTCACACAGTTCTAACTATGATCCAAATCTTAGGATTTAAGCCTCCGTTTAGGGACTAAGTATCCCAAAACACTCCAAAAACCAAAACGAAACCTCCCGACAAGTCACAATAGCAGAAATAGATACAGAGGAAGAAATAAATAGGGGTTCGGGGCTATAACTCTCAAAACGACCGGCCGGGTAGTTACATAATTCCCATTTTAAAACAATCGTTCGTCCTCGAACGAGCATAAAGACATACCTGAAGTGGTGAAAAAATGAGGATAACGGCTGCACATATCATGCTTGGTCTCCCAAGTCACCTCCTCGACCGGCTGACCCCTCCTCTGGAACTTCACGGAAGCAATGTTCTTTGAGCTCAACTTTCGAACCTGCCTGTCCAAAATAGCCACTGGCTCCTAGACATAAGATAGATCCTTGTCCAACTGGACTGAGCTGAAATCCAACACATGAGTCAGATCGTTGTGATACTTCCAGAGCATAGAAACATGGAATACTAGATGGGCCCTTGCAAGACTGGGAGGCAAGGCAAGCTCATAAGCAACCTCCACAATGAATCGTAACACCTCAAATGGGCCTATAAATCGTGGGCTCAGCTTGCCCTTCTTTCTGAACCTCATAACGCCCTTCATAGGCAAAACCCGGAGCAAGACCCGCTCTCCAACTATGAATGTAATATCGCAAACCTTCCGATACGCATAACTCTTTTGTCTGGACTGGGTTATGCGAAGTCGATCCTGAATCACCTTCAGTTTATCCAGGGCATCCTAAACCAAGTCCGTGCCAAAAAATCTAGCCTTTCCCGGCTAGTACCAACCATCTGAATGCACGACTAATAACTGTTGTTGTAGGCAAACTCCGCATGTGGCAAGAACTGATCCCAAGTACCCCCAAAATCTATCACACAAGGGCGGAGCATATCCTCCAGTATCTAAATAGTGCGCTCGGTCTGTCTGTCCGTCTGAGAGTAAAATGTTATGCTCAACTCAACCCGAGTACCCAACTCCTGCTGTACAACCCTCTAGAACCGTGATGTAAACTGCGTACCCTGGTCAGAGATAATAGATACCGGTGCGCCATGAAGCCTGACGATCTCGCAGATATAAATTCGAGCCAGCTGCTCGGAAGAATATGTAGTCATCATAGGAAGGAAATGAGCTGACTTGGTTAACCTATCCATAATCACCCAAACTGCATCAACCCTCTGCTGAGTCCGTGGGAGTCCAACAACGAAATCCATAGTGATCCGCTCCCATTTCCACTCCGGAATCTCTAACTTCTGAAGCAACCCACCCGGTCGCTGATACTTATACTTCACCTAATGGCAATTTAGGCGCCGAGCCACATACTCCACTATGTCCTTCTTCATCTTCCTCCACCAGTAATGCTGCCTCAAGTCCTGATACATCTTCGCGGCACCCGGATAAATAGAGTACCGCGATCCATGAGCCTTCTGAAGAATCAACTCACGCAAACCATCTACATTAGGCAAACATAGCCTGCCCTGCATCCTCAATACGCCATCATCCCCAATAGTGACCTCCTTAGAATCACCGTGCTGAACCGTGCCCTTAAGGACAAGCAGGTGGGAGTCATCATACTGAAGCTCCCTGATACGATCATAAAGTGAAAACCGAGAGCCACACAAGCCAACACTCGACTCGGATCAAAAATATCCAATCTCACAAACTGGCTGGCTAAGGCTTGAACATCCAATGCTGAGGATCTCTCTACTGCTGGAAGATATGCTAAACTCCCCAAACTCTCCGCCCGGCGACTCAAAGCATCGGTCACCACATTGGCCTTCCCCGGGTGGTACAAAATGGTGATATCATAGTCCTTAAGCAGCTCCAACAACCTCCACTGACACAAGTTAAGATCCTTTTGCTTGATCAAATGCTGCAAACTCCGATGATCGGTGTAAATCTCATAAGGAACATCGTACAAATAATTCCGCCAAATCTTCATGGCATGAACAATAGCTGCTAACTCAAGGTCGTGAACATGATAGTTTTTCTCATGCACCTTCAGCTGTCTGGACACGTAGGCCATCACCTTACCGTCCTGCATCAACACCGCACCAAGACCAATCCGCGATGCATCATAATATACAGTGTAAGACCCCGAACCTATAGGCAATATCAATACTGGGGTTGTAGTCAAGGCCATCTTAAGCTTCTGAAAGCTCTCCTCAAATTCCTCTGTCCACCTGAACGGAACACCCTTCTAGGTCAGCCTGGACATAGGTGCTGCAATAGATGAGAATCCCTCTACAAAATGACGGTAATACCTCGCCAAACCAAGAAATCTCCAGATCTCCATAGCTGAGGACGGTCTAGGCCAACTCTGCACTGCTTCAACCTTTTTCGAATCCACCTGGATCCCATCACTCGATACTACGTGACCCAAAAATGCCACTAAGTCTAGCCAAAACTCACACTTTGAAAATTTTGCATATAACTTCTTTTCTCTTAAGGTCTGAGGCACAGTCCTCAGGTGCTGCTCATGATCCTCCCGAGTCTGGTAGTATACCAGAATGTCATCAATAAATGCAATGACGAAAGAGTCAAGATAAGGCTGGAACACACTGTGAATCAAGTGCATAAAAGCTACTGGGGCATTGGTCAGCCCAAATGACATCACAAGGAACTCGTAGTGACCATACTGAGTCCTGAAAGCAGTCTTCGGGATATCTGGCTCTCAAATCTTCAACTGATGATAGCCGGAACGTAAATCAATCTTGTAAAACACTATGGCACCCTGTAGCTGATCAAATAAATCATCAATACGAGGCAATACATACGTGTTCTTAATTGTGACTTTGTTCAACTGGCGGTAATCAATACACATCCGCATAGAACCATCCTTCTTTATCACAAATAAGACAGGAGCACCCTAAGGTGACACACTGGGCCGAATGAAGCCCTTATCAAGCAACTCCTGTAACTACTCTTTCAAATCCTTCAACTCAGGAGGAGCCATACGATATGGAGGAATAGAGATGGCATAATGGGGCGACAACCAGTCCATGCCCAAGATAACATCAAAGTCTACCATGCTGAGTAATAATAAATTAGCTCTGGTCTCAAAACCACTATGAGCAATCAAACACGACCAATACATGCAGTCCACAATAAGATAATCTCCCACAGGAGTAGACACATAAACATGGAAACTCAAGGAATCCCGAGATATGCCCAAATACGGGGCAAAATAAGAGGACACATAGGAATACGTAGAGCCTGGGTCAAATAATACCGACGCATCTCTATGACATACTGGAACAATACCTGTAATGACAGAGTTGGAATCAACCGCCTCAGTATGAGCCGGAAGAGCATAATACCTGGCCTGGCCTCCCCCTCTAGGGCGACCTCGACCTCGACCTTGACCTCGAGCTAGCTGAGCAGGTGGCGCGGTAGCTGGTGGTGGAATCATAGCCTGAGGACCCGGTGGAACATGCTGTGCCTGAGAAGTCTGTAGAGGTGCACCCCTCATAAGTCTGGTGCAATCCCTCACCATATGGCGAGTGTCGCCACACTCAAAACAAGATCTCGAAAAGCATGGCTACTGTGACTGGCTTGGGCCAGGTCTCCTGGACTGACCGCTAAAAGTACTCCGTGCAGGAGGCACACTAGACACTAGCGGTGCATAATAAGGCTCCCAGGGCCTAGAAGAGACTGGAATACCACTGGCGGCTAGAAGAGCTGAATGAACGTGGCGACTCCCATAGCCCCCACCATGGCGAACTGCAACAGGAGCACGAGTACTACTATAAGTTCCAGACTCTCGGGACCTCTTGGCCTCCCTCTCCTCTCTATCCCGAGCAAGCATGCTCTCCAATCTCCTAGCAATACTCACAACCTACTAGTAATAAATATCTGTCTCTAGCTCCCAGGCCATACTAATCCTGATACTGGGGTGGAGTCCCTCAATAAACTGACGAACCCTCTCTTGAACTATGGCAACCAAGGCCGGTGCATGTCGGGCCAAATAACTGAAATGAACTGCATACTCTGACACGGTCATAGCACCTTGGCGCAGCTACTCAAATTCTGTGCGCCATGCGTCCCTGAGGCTTTGAGGGACATACTCTCTCAAAAACATATCCGAGAACTGAGTCCATGTAAATGAAGTTGCCTCAGTCAGACTACTCAACTCATAAGCACGCCACCACTGATAGGCTACTCCTCTAAGCTGGAATGCAGTAAAGGAAACCCCACTCGACTCCGCTACACCCATAGTACGGAGAATACGGTGACAGACCTCCAGAAAACCCTAGGCATCCTATGATGCCAATCCACTGAAGATAGGAGGGTGGTACTTCTTGTACCACTTAAGTATGAGTTGCTCTGACTCAGAAACTGTTGCCCTAACCACGGGGTGAGCTGGAGCTACCGGTTGCATCTGTATAATCTCTGGAACCTAGTTGACCTAAACTCGCTTTTTTGGAGTGCCGGCGATGGGAGTCTGTGCTCCTCCCCTGGTGATATAGCCTAAACTCATACCACTAATTTAGGTTGTGAGGCGGTCGATGCAATAATAAAAACCCAATGCGAGTCGGGGTCGATTCCACATGGAGTTTGATGTGGGATTAAGTATATACCTAGTGTGAATGTATGACGTGTCTAAGATTACACTTCCACATTTGCAATTGTTGTTTCTCCTTCTACTTTATGCTAATTCTTGTAATGGTAAAGCTAAGAGACAATGTTTTTAGATTTGGTTGTTTTTTAAGTTATAAAAGATCTAAGGTTGCGACTTCCGCCTAGTTGGTTGCCTAATGGATTTAGAGCTTTAGGGCATGTTTGGTTGATCGGGATACAATATAGCAATCACACACAATTACTCAATCTATACCTCTCCATAGTTTGAGTGATTTTGCCCAATTTGGCTTCTTATGTCTAAATGGGTATCTCACGAAACAAGTGATAAATGCTCAAGTCAAATCTTACTATCTCTAGATTCGACCCTTTAATTGGGGCTATCAATTTCTTGAGTTCACCCCAATTTCTTGTTAGCCAAGTTTTCCTACACTTAGTCTCACTTTTTCAAGTATAGGCTAAGTCAATTAGGCATGAATCAATATTTGCAACCATCAATTCTTAAATTCAAGCAAGAACTAGGCTAAATATCATATACCCAATCATAAATAAGCCCTAAATCAATCACCCATTAAGTAACCATACTAGGGTTGGGTCACAACCCTAGCTAAGGGTTTAGTTACTCATGGAAAATGAATAAATTAAAGAAGAAACTAAGATAAAATGCATAATAATTGATTAAGGAAATAAAATCTAATGTTTAAATGCTAAAGTAGTATAAAGTTACCCAATGGCTCTAAGTGTATAGGTGCACCAAACCTAACCTAAAAATGACAAAAAGATCTATTTATACCTAGCTGAAAATATCTGACAAAATTGCCCATGCGAATGTTCTGCGGCCGCACAATTCTATGTGCGGTCCGCACTTTGAGACTGACTGGTCAGGTTGGCTTTCTGCGGTCGCATAAAAGTTAGATACGGCAGCACTTCCTCTAATTGTGCGGACCACACATTTCTGAGTGCGGCCGCACTCTTGCTCTTGGTATGGATCTGGGCTTCATTCTGCGGACCGCACATTTATGAGTGCTGCCGCATTTTGGCATCTTGTGGCCGCATAATAATAGTGCGGTCCGCACATCTTCAAGCTTCCAAACTACAAGTCTCGGAATCTAGTCTTCTATGGCCGCACAATAATTATGCGGTCCACACTCTGTGAAGAAATTCTATCAATGCATCTTCAGAGTTTGCGGCCGCACACAGTATTATGCAGTCCGCACTGTAGCCCTTTTGCCTTGTTTTGGTTTTTGTCCAATTTTACTCCTTTTTGAGTTGATTTTCACTTCTTTGGCTCGTTTTCCAATATTCCTGTAAGAAAGCACATTTCATTAGTTCTCGGGAATACCTTTAAGCATTTTTGAGCTAAAACGTAAGTAAAAGAGAGCAAATAAGCGGTCAAAATTCCTACTTATGACCCGGCCTGAGATGTGGCAGGAGCAAGTGGAATCAATCCAGCCTAAGCTAAGGTGCTGAACATGCTTAGAAACTGGGCTAGAGTCTCCTGGAGGGCTTGTGCAACAACAAGTACCTCAAGTGTCTGCCCTCTAACTGGAGCTACTAGGGGCTCCTCTGTAGCAGCTTGTGCGGGTGCTCTGGCTGCACCGCGTGGACGTCCTCGGCCTCTAACCTGGCCCCGGCCTCTCGCGGCTCTAGCAGAGGCGTGGGTGCCTGGTCATCATATCTGCATGTACGTGTCCTCACCATCTGTGAGAGAATAGAATACAGAAGTTTAGAATTTTGAAGTCAACAATTTTCGCACGATAAGGAATCAAGGAGTGTAATTTTTCCTAAAAGTTCCGTAGCCTCCCGAAGATAAGTACAGACGTCTTTATACCGATCCGCGAGACTCTAATAAACCGGCTTGTGACTCACGACACCTATGAACCTAGAGCTCTGATACTAGCTTGTCACGACCCAAATTTTCTCGTGAATCGTCGTGATGGAACCTAGTCTCTACGACTAGGTAAGTCTAACACTTGCGGAAAAGAAATAAAAACAAAACACGAAAATTAACAACTAACGGTAATAGATATTTTAATAAGCAATTGAGATATTTCAAGAGTATGGCTTAGCAGTTGGTTACAAACTGCTGGATGGCCACTCACCCTTATACCTCTTGCCATCCTATACTTCTATCGTCGAAAAGTAGAAGGCTCTAATGCCAAGTTTTACTTCATAACACCCCGAATTTTCATTGCATCATTCGTCATTGGCGTTGTCACTGGTCTTGATGATTTTCTCTATTCGTGAGGCGGGTCAAAACTTCTTGTGTCAACTTCTTCACTTCTTCTTGCTGCTCAACTTGCCTTCACGTCAGTAGGTGCTTTCTTCATAGTGAAGCTGAAGTTCACACCCTACTCTATCAATGCAGTGATTCTATTGACAGTTGGTGCTGTTTTATTGGGTGTTCGATCTAATGGTGATCGACCAGAAGGTGTGACAAGTAAAGCCTATATTCTTGGTTTTATGATGACACTTCTGGCAGCAGCTTTGTATGGAGTCATTTTGCCTTGTATTGAGTTGATTTATTTGAAGGCAAAACAAGTTATTACTGCTACGCTGGTATTGGAGATTCAGATGGTCATGTGTTTTGCCGCTACTGCTTTTTGCACTGTAGGAATGATCGCCAATAACGACTTTCAGGTACTTTTTTTTTTCCCTTGTGACACATTTCTACTTATGCATCTTACTCATTTCATCGCATATGTGACACTATTTTTTTGTTGGTTTAACTTTTGTTTGTCGTCAAGTAAATTTGTTATAGTTATGTCATTTACAAGATAACTGCAAGTAATTTTTATAATACATTAATTGATAACGAGGTAAAAAAAATTGCAGTGTAAGAGTAAGTATTTTAAATCTTTATATATTAGTGTGTCCCAAGTAAAATAACACATTTCTGTATTTGAAAGTATTTGATATTAAACTTCTTGTTTAACTTTAATAAGAAATTTTTTATAGCCACACAATATTAATACAAGTTTAAAATTAAAAGTTTGAAAAGTCTTAAAGACACGCAAATATTATATAACATGTTTAAAACCCAAATTTCATTATTCTATTTTTCTTTCTTAAATTTTGTGCCAAGATAAATTACGGGATGAGTAACATATTTCTCTCGTTTGGTATTAATTATCATCAGATCCATAAGGCCTTCGAATCAGTACAAACTATCAACTTCTCTTTAGGTGATCTATTGGCGTACCCCACGATGAAATGAAGTCCATCTTTACAGATTATTATTTACATTGGAAACTTCTTTGTTTTTGTTTTTGTTTCGTTTGTTTTATTCTTATTTCAATTCTCATAAAGTTTTCTGATCTTAACGAAGGAACTAGCGCAAAACCCTAAATTATTCATATCCCATAGAGGGTTGAAAACTCCACTTTGGGTGAAAATTATTTACACTTCCTAACTTTGCTTTAAAAATCAAACTCTCCCCTCGACTATGAAAAATTATCATTCTCTTTCCTTTATCCTACACAATGTCTATGTTGCCCTTGTTATTTTCAATTCCATCCTCAATCTTTTTTTATTGTATATGCTATTTTATGATTTTACCTATAATTTAAATTATGCTATATCTTATTATAAATTATAATTTAAATTTATTAAAATTATAAATAGAATAGTCCTTTTGTAAATTTGTCATGAAATCTATCATACTTTTATGATTTTTATTTAATATAGCGCGCATTAAGTATATCTCTGTGTTACATTTTCATAATGTTAAATAGATAATCATTTAGAAGTTTGTTATAAAATCTGCCTTTATTTTTATATTATATTTGGATATGTACAAAATATTTGAAAACTGGAGCAGTACTAGATTCGATCAAATTTACCTAAATATGATGTATCATAAATACTTCCTCGGTTTCAATTTTGCTTTAGCTATAGACATTCTCTTTAAGGAGCAACTGAGCAAGGATTAACATATTGATCAAACTTTGCAGGCAATGTCAAGGGAGGCAAAACAATTTAACCTCGGAGAAGCAAGATATTATACAGTGATAGTATGGACTTCTATAATTTGGCAATGCTTCTTTGTGGGTGTTATTGGAGTCATTTACTGCTCTTCTTCTTTGATGTCTGGGTTATGATCGCGGTTTTACTTCCGGTTACTGAAGTATTAGCTGTAGTTTTTTTTAGGGAAAATTTTTCAGGTGAAAAAGGCCTTGCTCTTTTCCTTTCTCTTTGGGGTTTCGTGTCATACTTCTACGGAGAGTTCAGACAAACAAAGAAGCAGAAGAACAAAAGTCCACAAATTGAGATGAAAACAACGCATACTGAGTCTGTTTGAATTATTGAGTCTTTTTCATATATTGTTCATGGCTATATGGATAAAGAAATATTTATTTTTTTGTAGAAAATAGTGTACGTCGTTTTTACTTCATTGCTACTTTCTTATGTTTGTGAAAGGGTCTTTTTCTTTGAAATTTCTAATGTTTCTGTTAAATCTCTAATACAACACATGAAGATATGCAGTTTCCAATAAATGCTCATTTTTCATGACTAATTCAACATTACGACTATAACACCACTGTTAAATACTAATTAATTATAGGAACCCAACCAAATACAATACCAACACAAGTCATGTAATAATACTAAGTTACATGATACTAGAAAGATGAATAGGACTAGATTGATATATGTATTCATGAACTGATTGTGAAAACTAAAACTTCAACGGTTTATGACATGCTAAGTAATCTAAACTGAGACTCATGGGCATCAAACCCAAGTCTATATTGATTATGCACTGAGCTCAGAAAGTTCAGAATGAAAGTCATGAACGAGTTATGAAACTAGAGAATAGAAGTCGTGCAACTATTCAAGGAACTAGGCTTAACTATATTTCAGAGGCAATTAGTAACGTCGTAAAAGCAAACGTAGTGTAGGGAGAATCATTAACATTTCCCAACATAGAGAGTTAGCCTCACTTACCTTGATTCTGGCCTTTTAAGCGTATCACAATGTTCATCACCTCTTTCAAAGATAATCTATGACAATATATATCAAGAGGAACCAATATTAGCACAAATGCTCATGTTTTAGTCACTTGGGCATTTTATCAAACACCTTACGCGCGTAAAGCCTCATAACCCTTATTAATGGTGTCTTTACACCCAACAACCATATTCTCTTACTCCTAGATAAATTCTAAAATCTCAAATTTCCTATAATCAATATCATTCTTCATCACCCATAAGAATAACAACACCCTTAACCAATAATCAACAATTAACAACCCAAACCTATGTCCGTTCATGATTTTCTATCAAATTCATCAACTCATATCTCATGAACTTAGAGTCTATAATTATTAATCCGATGCTATAATCAATTAGAGGGTGAAGATATTACTTTTTGACGTTTAATCCTCTTGAATTCGAGTTCTAGGGTTTCTTTTCTCAACAATGATGTCTCGGAAGAATATATAATGATTTGAAGGGTTTACCCATGTTAATAAGGTGCCGAAGACTTAAAATTAACTTAGAATCATCATTCGAACTTACCTTTTATGATGGAGGGATCTTGGAGGAAGTTGGGTTCTTGAGAACTTCCCTTCTAGAGCAAGTTTTCATGTTTGGGAGTGTGGGGGACGAGGTAGGGCTTTTAAAAATGACTTTCTGGGTGCTCTTCCACGTAGCTGAAGGCCCAACCGTGCAGCTGAACGCGCACCAAAGGCAGTGGCACTGCCACAAGTGTGAGGCCACGCATAGGAACAGCTGGGCGCGCACACGAGCGCATTGACTGTGTATTGTCCAGTAAAATATGTATAACCTTTTGCACAGAGATCCGTTCGGGCTCCAGAATATAACATTGGAAAGGTACTTTAAAGGTCTATAATTTTTATGTTTTATGTTTTCCCAAATTCTCAACGGAAAGTCACGAAATTATGCTAGAAGATAGACCTTTCATAAACTTAGTAGATTTTATCGAAATGCACCTCACTCTCAGTCTTGATTCCAAAACAATTATTTTCACCCATAATCATCCCGATAGGTATCACAACATCAAATTCTCCCTCCGTGAATCACCATGACGACACCTAGTCTCTACGACTAGGTAAGCCTAACACTTGCGGAAAAGAAATGAAACAAAAACATGAAAATTAACAACTAACGGTAACAGATATTTTAATAAACAATTGAGATGCCGCTCGGAATATATATTAATCAACTTTCGAAATATACAAAATACTCCCAAGACCCGGAACACCGTAAGTCACAAGCTTCTATGAAGTTCTAACTGTTCTATATATTAGTATCTATAGATATAAGAGAAGAATCAACATAGGGGATAGATAGGGACTCCAAGGATCTACAGACGCGGGCAGATGTACCTTGAAGTTCTTCGGAAACAGCAACGACTGCAACTAAGGACCAGGTTGGTAAAAGAAATCTGGATCTGCACATAAAAATATGTGCAGGAAAGGGCGTGAGTACACCATAGCGATACCCCGTAAGTGCCAAGCCTAACCTCGGTAGAGTAGTGACTAGGTCAGGTCAGGCCCAATGGTATGTAATAACTAAAGCAGGAGAATATAACAGTATAATAAGAGACTGAAATTTAACAAAAAGAAAACACAGCGAAATAACAGTACAACACACAAGGATAAACAGTAGGGGGATCTCCCGAGATACCGTCTCGTAGTTCCAAAATAACTATATAGGGATAACTCCCGAGGTACCGCCTCGTAGTCTAAAAAGAAAATGTGCAGGGAGAACTCCCGATGTACCGCCTTGTAGTCTCAAAAAATAAATGTGCAGGGAGAACTCTCGATGTATCGCCTCGTAGTATCAAAATTAAATGTGCAGGGAGAACTCCCGAGGGACCACCTCGTAGTCTCAAAAGTAGACACACAGCTCAAACCGATAAATACCACAGTTAACAACAAGAGTTCTACAGTTAAGACTGATAAAGAACAAGGAAAATTAGGAAATCAACTAGGCATGCTTCACAGAGATCAAATAAGCAGTTAAAGCACGTAGATATGCGATATTAAACTAAACGGGATAACTACACATATTGGAATAGCTCAAATAAGAATGGAAACATACTAATACTCATAAAAAATATAACTCAATTTAAAAGGAAAAACAACTTGATACTCAGTAAAAATCGGATTTTACAATAATATAGCCCGTGTACGTACTCATCAAGTAACGACCCGGCCAGTCGTTTTAAAAGTTATAGCCTCGTTCTCCCATTTACTGCTCATTCTGTGCCTTATAACTATTATGTAACTTGCCGGGGTAGTCGGTTCGGGTCTTGAGAGATTTTAGAATGAATTGGAACACTTAGTTCCAAAGTTTAAAACTTAAGTTGAAAAGATTGGCTGGATGTCGGCCTATCTGTAAATGACCCCGGAATAAAATTTTGATGATTCCAACAGCCCTGTATGATGTTTTGGGACTTAGGAGCGTGATCGGAATTTTATTTGGAAGTCCGTAGTTAAATTAGGCTTGAAATGGCTAAAATAGAAAATTAAGTTTAGAAGTTTGACCGGGGAGTTGATTTTTTGATATCGAGGTCGGAATCCAGTTCTGAAAATTTTCATAGCTCCGTTATGTCATATGTGATTTGTGTGCAAAATTTGAGGTCAATCGGACTTGATTTGATAGGTTTTGACATCGAATGTAGAAGTTAGAATTTCTAAGTTTTATTAAGCTTGAATTGGGGTATGATTCGTGGTTTTATCGTTGTTTGATGTGATTTGAAGTTTCGACTAAGTTCGTATGATGTTTTAGGTCTTGTTGGTGTATTTGGTTGAGGTCCTGGGTGCCTCGGGTGAGTTTCAGACTGCTAACGGATCAATTTTTGGACTTGGTGTTTTGCTGAAATTTTCTGGTGCTCAGTTCTGGTTTTCTTCTACGCGATCGTGTGAGAAGGACCACAATCACGTAGACTTATTTGAGGCAGTGATGATTTTATTCTTCGCGATCGCGTGAAGAGGGACGTGATCACGTAGCTGAGGGAGTTTGTTATTCGCGAACGCGTAGGCCTGTGAGTTTGAGCTTCGCGATCGGATGGACAAGTCCGCGATCGCGTAGGGTTAATTTGGGCAGTGGGATAATTGTGAATCGCGATCTCCTGGACAAGTCCGCGATCGCGTAGAGCAAATGTCTGAGCAGAATGTTTAAGTTCTGAAAATGAGACTTCGTCCCATTTTCCATTTTTACCGATTTGGAGCTCAGATTGAGGCGATATTTGGGAGATTTTCAGAGAAAATAACGGGGTAAGTGTTCGTAACTCAATATTGGTTAAATTACCAGAATCCATGGATATTTTTATCATTTAATTGATGAATTAAGTTGGAAAAGTTTGAAAACTCTCTTGGATAAATTTGAGGATTTGAGGGCCGGATTGTTATCAGAATTTAGTAATTTTGATATGGTTAGACTCGTGGTTGAATGGGCATTCATATTTCGTAACTTTCACCGGATTTCGAGACGTGGGCCCCACTGGCAATTTTTGAGTTAATTTCAGATTGTTATTGAAAAATGTAGTATTTTCTTATGAAATTGATTTCTATAATTTTTGTTGAATGTATCGAATTATTTTGGCTAGATTCGAGCCATTCAGAGTTTGATAATCGAGGAAAAGGCGTACTGGTGGATTAAATTGGAGCAAGTCGAGGTAAGTGACTTGTAAAACCTTGTGTGGGGGAGATTTCTCTTAAGATTGGTATTGATGTGAAAATTGTAATGTGTTGAAAGTCGTGTACACGAGGTGACGAGTGTGTACACGGGCTAAATATGGAAGATTATGTTTTTAAATTGTGTAGATTACTTTTGCATATTTATTAAATTATTTTATTTTGTTATATTCTTCATTATTGATCTGATTTTTATACTTTAAATTTGCTTGACCTTTTCCTGTTAATTATTTTACCTGTTTAGTTGAAACTTGGTTTCTTTTATTCAATGCAGAATTTGAAGATTGAATTTCTTTAATTTAAATAATATTAAAGTAAAGTATTGATATTTTAAATTATGTACGGAGGTAACGTATTAAAAAAATTAAATTTTGAAATATTATTTTTGTTGAGTTATTTATTCCCGAATATTTTGTGAGATTGTTGTAGTCATTGTGATTGAGCCGTGAACTCCCTGTTGTGGAAAATATTGTTGATGTTTATTTTGGCAAATTGAAATATTTGGGCACTTGAGGTGCAAATTGTGATATATTGTGATATTGGTATACATGCCCGTATAAGGTCTGGGTGTTGAAACGCATGCGGTGAGATAAGGGTGGCTTGATACGCATGGCTAGTAGGGGAACTACTAGAAGTCATGCGGTGTGATAAGGGTGGCTAAGACGCGAGATGCTATTTCGGGAAAAATATTTTCTTTAAAATAAATTGTGAAGGCTCCCGCGATGATATAAGAAAATGAGATATTATGAAATTATTATTATTTGGGACTACGAGCCGGTACCTCGGGAGTGCCCTTGTTGATATTTATTTATGCCGCAGTTGCCTTTGATTATTGTTGTATTTTTCTTAAAGTTGAAAATTCTGTTTTGTTTCCGCGAGGTATTATTTGCCTTTATTCTGTGTAGTTAAATGGTGACATACTATTTACCTGATTCATTTCCATTGTCATTTTATTGTTAGTATATTGTTAAACATGTCACCATGTCTTTTATTATTCCAGTAGGGCCTGATCTGACCTCGTCACTACTCTATCGAGGTTGGGCTTGGCACTTACTGGGTACCGCTGTGGTGTACTCATACTATGCTTCTGCATATTTTTAGTGTAGATCCAGGTACTTCTTACCAGTCCAGATATCAGTGAGCCACCGGTGTACAGAGACTTCGAGGTATATCTGCCAGCATCCGCAGACTCCGGAGTCCCCTTTTATCTTATTATGTTGTCTTCCTTATTTGATTTAGACTCTGATGTATAGAGACATAGAGAATAAATTCTTAGAAGCTTGTGACTTATTTCTACCGGGTTTTGGGAGTTAAAATTGTTAAATTGCAGTTTTTATTTATTCGACTATTAAGGATTAAATTTCAGTTTTGTATTCAGTTATATTCCGCATTGATAGGCTTACCTAGTCTTAGAGACTAGGTTCCGTCACGACATCCTACGGAGGGAATTTGGGTCGTGACAAGTTGGTATCAAAGCTCTAGGTTCATAGGTGTTATGATTCACAAGCAGGTTTAGTAGAGTCTTGCGGATCGGTACAGAGATGTTTGTACTTATCTTCAGGAGGCTATGGAACTGTTAGGAAGTATTCACTTCTTTGATTCCTTATCGTGCGCATTTGCTGACTTCAAAATTTTAAACCATTGACTTTCTATTCTCTCACAGATGGTGAGGACACACACAACTGGATCCGATGATCAGACACCCGTTCCCTCTATTGGAGCCGCAAGAGGCCGGTGTCGGGGCAAAGGTTGTGCTAGAGGCCGAGAAAGACCACGTGGTGCGGCCAGAGTACCTGCACGAGCTGTTGCGGCAGAGCCACTAGTAGCTCCAGTTGGAGAGTAGGCACCTGAGACGCCTGTTTTTACTCCTGCACTTCAGGAGACCCTTGCCCAGTTTTTGAGCATGTTTGGCACTCTAGCTTAGGCAGGGTTGATTCCACTTGCTTCTGCCACATCTCAGATAGGGGAAGGAGCACACACTCCCACCGCCCATACTCCCGAGCCACGGGCCCAAGTTGACCATGCCCCAAATGTTATACTAGTGCAGCCTGTTGTCCTAGTTCGGCCTGAGGTTAGGACAACAGTTTCAGAGGGGTAGCAGCTCAGGCTCGAGAGGTACAAAAAGTATCACCCTTCCACATTCAGCGGTTTAGCTTCAGATGATGCTCAGGGTTTTCTGGAGGAATGTCACTGTATCTTCCGTACTATGGGTATTGTGGATTCCAGTGGGGTTTCTTTCATGACATTTCAGCTTAGAGGAGCAGCCTACCAGTGGTTGCAGGCATATGAGTTGGATAGTCCGACTAAGGCAGCTTCACTTACTAGGACTCAATTTTTAGATATGTTGTTAAAGGAGTATGTTACTCAAAGTCTTAGAGATGCATGGCACGTAGAGTTTGAGTATCTAGGCCAGGGTTCTATGACCGTGTAGGAATATGCGGTCTGATTTAGTGATTTGGCTAGGCATGCACCAGCCTTAGTTGCTACTGTTCGAGAGCTAGTTCGCCGATTTATTAAGGGGCTCCACCCTAGTATCAAATTCATTATGGACCGAGAACTGGAGATGGACATCACATACCTACAGGTGGTGTCAATTGCTAGAAGATTGGAGGGTATGCGGACTCGGGAGAGAGAAGAGAGGGAAGCTAAGAGACCCTGAGATTCTGGCACATATAATAATTCTTGTGCCCCAACTACAGCCCGTCATGGTAGAGATTATGTGAGCCATCCTATTCATTCAGCACTTTCAGCTTCCAGTGGTATTCCGGTAACTCCCAGACCTCAGGTTCCATATTATGCACTGTAGTGTCTTCTGTACCTCCTGTACGGGGTGCCTTCAGCGGGCAGTCTAGTCGATCAGGCCCGAGCCAGTCCCAGCAGCCACGTCCTCCGAGGGCTTGTTTTTAATATGGTGACACTCGTCATGTAATGAGGGATTGCCCCAGACTTAGGAGAGGTGCACCTCCACAAATTTCTCAGGCCCCACCTATTCCACAGGGCCTTCAGGTTTCTCAGGCCATGATCACTGCACCAGTTGCTACTCCACCTGCACAGCCAGTTAGAGGTAGAGGTCGGACAAGTAGAGGTCACCCTAGAGGGGGAGGCCATGCCAGATATTATGCCCTTCCTGCTAGAACAGAGGCTGTTGCATCTGATTCTGTTATCACAGGTATTATTCCTGTCTGTCATAGAGATGCATCAGTCTTATTTGATCCAGGATCCACTTATTCTTATGTGTCATCTTATTTTGCCCCGTATTTGGGCGTATCCCATAATTCTTTGAGTTCTTCTATTTATGTATCTACACCCGTTGGTGAATCAATTATTGTTGACCGTGTGTATCAGTCGTAATTGATTATTATCAGTGGTTTTGAGACCAGAGCTGATTTATTATTGCTCAGTATGGTAGATTTCGATATTATTTTGGGTATGGACTGGTTGTCGCCCTATCACGCTATCCTTGGATGTTACGCCAAGACGGTGACGTTGGCTATGCCAGGTCTACCGCGACTAGAGTGGAGAGGTACCTCAGATCATGTTCCTAGCACAGTTGTTTCATTTCTTAAAGCTCAATGAATGGTTGAGAAGGGGTGCGATGCATATCTGGCATATGTGAGAGATGTTAGTATTTATACTCCTACCGTGGAGTCAGTTCCTGTAGTAAAGATTTTCTTGATGTATTTCCAGTGGATCTTCCAGGTATGCCACCCGACAAGGATATTGACTTTGGCATTGATTTGTTACTGGGCACTCAACCCATTTCTATTCCATCATATCGTATGGCCCCAACAGATTTGAAAGAATTAAAAGAACAGTTACAGGAGTTGCTTGATAAGGGTTTCATTCGGCCCAGTGAATCGCCTTAGGGTGCTCCTGTCTTATTTGTGAAGAAGAAGGATGGTTCTATGCAAATGTGTATTGATTACCGCCAGCTGAACAAGGTTACAGTGAAGAGCAGGTATCCATTACCACGTATTGATGACCTATTTGATCAGCTTGAGGGTGCCAGGGTATTCTCTAAAATTGACTTGCGTTCAGGGTATAATCAGTTGAAGATTCGGGAACCCGATATCCCGAAGACCCTTTTTAGGACTCGGTATGGTCATTATGAGTTCCTTGTAATGTCATTTGGGCTAACCAACGCCCCAGCAACATTTATGCACTTAATGAATAGTGTATTTCAGCCCTATCTTGATTCTTTCGTCATTGTGTTTATTGATGACATTCTAGTGTATTACCAAAGTCGGGAAGATCATGAACAACACCTGAGGATTATGCTTCAGACTTTGAGAGAAAAAAAGTTATATGCAAAATTTTCAAAGTGTGAATTCTGGCTTGATTCAGTGGGAATTTTGGGTTATATAGTTTCGTGCGAGGGGATTAAGGTAGATCCGAAGAAGATTGAGGCAATGCAGAGTTGGTCCAGACTGTCCTCAGCTACGGAGATCCGAAGTTTCCTTAGTTTGGCAGGGTATTTTCGCCGATTTGTAGAGAGTTTCTCTTCTGTTGCTGCACCTATGACCAAATTGACCCAGAAGGTGCTCCGTTCAGGTGGACCGAGGAATGTGAGGAGAGCTTCCAAAAGCTCAAGACAACTTTGACTACAGCCCTAGTGTTGGTATTACCTACAGGTTTAGGATCTTATACTGTGTAATGTGACGTGTCGCGTATTGGTCTCGACACAGTATTGATACAAGATGGTAGGGAGATTGCCTATGCATACAGACAGTTAAAGGTACACGAGAAGAATTATCTGGTCTACGACCTTGAGTTAGCAGCTATTGTTTATGCCTTAAAGATTTGGTGGCATTATTTGTACGGTGTTTATTGTGAGGTCTACACCAATCACCGGAGTCTACAACATCTATTTAAACAGAGATATCTTAATTTGCGGCAGTGGAGATGGTTGGAGTTGCTTAAGGATAACGATATCACCATTCTCTATCATCCTGGGAAGGCCAATGTAGTGGCCGATGCCTTGAGTCATAAGGTGGAGAGTTTGGGTAGTTTAGCATATTTACCGGTAGCAGAAAGGCCTTTAGCCTTGGTTGTTCAGGCCTTGGCCAACCAGTTTGTCATATTGGATATTTTCGAGCCGAGCCAAGTTTTGGCTTGTGTGGTTTCTCAGTCTTCTCTGTATGATTGTATCACGGAGCGTCAGTATGATGACCCCCATCTTATTGTCCTTAAGGATACAATTTAGCACAACGATGCCGAGGAAGTCACTATTAGAGATGACGGTATATTACAGATGCAGGGAAGGCTGAGTGTACCTAATGTAGATGGCTTGCGTAAGTTGATTCTCTAGGAGGCTCACAGTTCGCGATACTCCATTCATCCGGTTGCTACAAATATGTATCGGTACTTGAGACATCACTATTGGTGGAGGAGGATGAAGAAAGACATAGTGGAATATGTAGCTCGGTGCCTAAATTGCCAGCAGGTGAAGTGTGAGCATCAACGACCAGGTCGATTACTTCAGAAGTTAGATATTCCAGAATGGAAATGGGAGCAGATCACTATGAATTTCGTTGTTAGGCTCCCACGGACTCAGAGAAAGTTCGATGCAATTTGGATGATTGTGGATAGATTGACCAAGTCAGCCCATTTCATTCCTGTAGTTACTACTTACTCTTCGGAACAACTGGCTCAAGTCTATATTCGCAAGATTGTCATACTTCGTGGCATACCGGTATCTATCATCTATGACCGGGGTATATAGTTTACATCACGGTTCTGGAGGGCTGTACATCGAGAGTTGGGTACTCGTGTGGAGTTGAGTACAATATTTCACCCTCAGACGGACGGACAGTCACAACGCACTATTCAGATGCTAGAGGATATGCTTCATGCATGTGTGATAGATTTTGGGGGTGCTTGGGATTAGTTCTTGCCACTTGCAGTGTTTGCTTATAACAACAGTTACCAGGCGAGCATTCAAATGGCTCCGTATGAGGTCTTGTATGGTAGGCGGTGCCGGTCTCCAGTGGGTTGGTTCGAACCGGGCGAGGCTAGGCTATTGGGTACAGACTTGGTTCAGGATGCCTTGGAAAAGGTTAAATTGATTCAGGATCGACTTTGTACAGCCCAATCTAGACAGAAGAGTTATGCGGATCAGAAGGTTCGTGATGTTGCATTCATGGTTAGTGAGCAGGTTTTGCTCCAGGTTTCGCCTATGAAGGGTGTTATGAGGTTCGGGAAGAAGGGAAAGTTGAGCCCTACACATATTGGGCCTTTTGAAGTTCTTGAAGGAGTTGGAGAGGTGGCTTACAGACTTGCACTACCACCTAGTCTCTCTGTAGTTCATCCAGTATTCCATGTTTCTATGCTCCGAAAGTATCATGGTGATCCGTCTCATGTGTTAGACTTCAGTTCAGTTCATCTGGAAAAGGATCTATCTAATGTTGAGGAACCAGTGGCTGTTTTGGACAGGCAGGTTTGAAAGCTGAGGTTAAAGAAAATTGCTTCCCTGAAGGTGCAGTGATTAGGCCAGCCAGAAGGAGAAGCTACTTGGGAGATTGAGCGGGAGATGCAGAGAAAATATCCATACCTATTTGAGACTTTTGGTATAATTCTAAACCCGTTCAAGGATGAAGTTTTGTTTGGGGGGGGGGATGTAACGACCCGGCCAGTGATTTTAAAAGTTGTAGCCCCATTCCCCCATTTACTGCTCATTCTGTGCTTTATAATTGTTATGTAACTTGTCGGGGTAGTCGGTTCGGGTCCGGAGAGATTTTAGAATTAATTGGAGCACTTAGTTCCAAAGTTTTAAGTTGAGAAGATTGGTTGGATGTCGACCTATGTGTAAACGACCCTGGAATAGAATTTTGATGATTCCAACAGCTCCGTATGGTGATTTTGAACTTAGGAGTGTGATCGGAATTTTATTTGAAAGTCCGTAGTTAAATTAGGCTTGAAATGGCTAAAATAGGAAATTAAGTTTAGAAGTTTGACCGGGGAGTTGACTTTTTGATACTGGGGTCGGAATCCAGTTCTAAAAGTTTTCATAGCTCCGCTATGTCCTTTATGACTTGTGTGCAAAATTTGAAGTCAATCGAACTTGATTTGATAGGTTTCGACATCGAATGTAGAAGTTAGAATTTCTAAGTTTCATTAAGCTTGAATTGGGGTATGATTCGTGGTTTTAGCATTGTTTGATGTGATTTGAAGTTTCAACTAAGTTCGTATGATGTTTTAGGACTTGTTGGTATATTTGGCTAAGGTCTTGGGGGCCTCGGGTGAGTTTCGGACGGCTAACAGATCAATTTTTGGACTTGGTGTTTTGCTGAAATTTTCTGGAGCTCAGGTCTAGTTTTCTTCTATGCGATCGTGTGAGAAGGACCGCGATCGTGTACACTTGTTTGAGGCAGTGATGATTTTGTTCTTCGCGATCGCGTAAAGAGGGCCGCGATCGCGTAGCTGAGGGAGTTTGTTATTCGCGAACGCGTTGATGAGTTCGTGATCGCGTAGGCCTGTGAGTTTGAGCTTCGCGATCGGGTGGACAAGTCCGCGATCGCGTAGGGTTAATATGGGCAGTGGGATAATTGTGAATCGCGATCGCGTGGACAAGTCCGTGATCACATAGAGCAAATGTTTGGGCAGGGTGTTTAAGTTCTGAAAATGGGACTTCATCCCATTTTTCATTTTTATCGATTTGGAGCTCGGATTGAGGCGATGTTTGGGAGATTTTCAGAGAAAACAACGAATTAATTGTTCTTAACTCAATATTGGTTAAATTACCCGAATGGTGAATTAAGTTGGAAAAGTTTGTAAACTCTCTTGGATAAATTTGAGGATTTGATGGCCGGATTGTAATTGGAATTTAGTAATTTTAGTATGGTTAGACTCGTGGTTGAATGGGCGTTCATATTTCGTAACTTTCACTGGATTGAGTTAATTTCGGATTTTTATTGAAAATATAGTATTTTCTTATGAAATTGATTCATATAATTTGTGTTGATTGTATCGAATTATTTTGTCTAGATTCGAGCCATTTAGAGTTTGATAATCGAAGAAAAAGCCTACTGGTGGATTAAATTGGAGCAAGTCGAGGTAAGTGACTTGTCTAAACTTGTGTGGGGAAAATTTCCCCTAGGATTGGTATTGATGTGAAAATTGTAATGTGTTGAAAGTCATGTACATGAGGTGACGAGTGTGTACACGGGCTAAATATAGAAGATTATGTTTTTAAATTGTATAGATCACTGTTGCATATTAATTAAATTATTTTATTTTGTTATATTCTTCATTATTGATCTGATTTTAATACTTTAAATTTTCTTGACCTTTTCCTGTTAATTATTTTACCTGTTTAGTTGAAACTTGGTTTTTTTTATTCAATGCATTATTTGAAGGTTGAATTTTTTTAATTTAAATATTATTAAAGTAAAGTATTTGATATTTTAAATTTGGTACGGAGACAACGTATAAAAAAATTGAAATATTATTTTTGCTGAGTTATTTATTCCCGAATATTTTGTGAGATTGTTGCACTCATTGTGATTGAGTCGTGAGCTCCCTGTTATGGAAAATATTGTTGATGTTGTTTATTTTGGCAAATTGACATATTTGGGCACTTGAGGTGCAAATTGTGATATTGATACGCATGCGGTGGTATAAGGTCTGGGTGTTGAAACGCATGCGGTGAGATACGGGTGGCTTGATACGCGTGGCTAGTAGGGGAACTACTAGAAGTCATGCAGTGTGATAAGGGTGGCTAAAATGCGGGTTGCTATTTGAAAAAAAATATTTTCTTTAAAATAAATTGTGAAGGCTCCCGCGGTGATATAAGAAAATGCTTAGTATATTGTTAAACATGTAACCATGTCTTTTATATTCCAGTAGGGCCTGACCTGACCTCGTCACTACTCTTCCGAGGTTAGGCTTGGCGCTTACTAGGTCCCGCTATGGTGTACTCATACTATGCTTCTGCATATTTTTTTGTGCAGATCCAGGTACTTCTTACCAGCCCAGATATCAGTGAGCCACCGGTGTATGGAGACTTCGAGGTATATCTGCCAGCGTCCACAGACTCCGGAGTCCCCTTCTATCTGATTATGTTGTATTCCTTATTTGCTTTAGACTTTGATGTATAGAGATATAGAGAATAAATTCTTGGAAGCTTGTGACTTATTTCTACCGGATTTTGGGAGTTGAAATTGTTAAATTGCAGTTTTTATTTATTCGACTATTAAGGATCAAATTTCAGTTTTGTAATCAGTTATATTCCGCATTGATAGGCTTACCTAGTCTTAGAGACTAGGTGTCATCACGACATCCTACAGTCACCTCACGTACACGGCGCTTACATATCACAACAGTACCAAATCCTAAGGGGATTTCCCCCACACAAGGTTAGGCAAGCCACTTACCTCGAACCAAGCTCAATCAATCGGTAACAATGCCTTTTCCACGAATATCTGACTCCGAAATGCCCAAATCTAGCCAAAATTAAATTCATACCATAAATACAACTATAAGAAACTAATCTAATTAATGAAATTAAAGTTAAAGCAAGAAATTAGAAAATCGCCCTAAAAAGCCTCCCCGGGCCCACGTCTCGAAATCGGGTAAAAGTCACCAAATATGAATACCCATTCACTCACGAGTTCACTCGTACCAAAATTATCCAAATCCGATGTCAAAATCCCAATCAAAACCCAAAATCTTAGTTTAAGAACTTCTTCCCATTTTCCCCCAAATTTTCAACTCAAATCCGAAATTTAATGATGAAATTAATGATGGATTAGTGGGATATAACCAAAATCAAGTGTAGAATCATTACCCAATCGATGTCTCTGAAAATCCCTCAAAATCTCGTCCAAATCCGAGCTCCCAAACGCAAGTTTTGATAAAAATGGCCAAACCCTCGTTTTTGAATCTTTATATCTGCCCAGTTAATTCCTTCTTCGCGGACGTGGTCAAAGCCTCACGTTCGCGTTGAGCTTAAACTGTTGACTAGAAATTCCTCTTTCGCGAATGCGAGTGACCTCTCGCGAACAAGTACCTTTCACTGGCAGACCCTACGCGAACAGGGGACCCTCTTCGCGAACGCGTAGGCTTAAATGCCTGAAGCTCCATCTGCCCGTTCCTCTCCGCGA
The DNA here is from genome assembly GCF_000715075.1 of Nicotiana tabacum. Classification (NCBI taxonomy): domain Eukaryota; kingdom Viridiplantae; phylum Streptophyta; class Magnoliopsida; order Solanales; family Solanaceae; genus Nicotiana; species Nicotiana tabacum. The sequence continues at coordinate 43,216 of NW_027438621.1, forward strand.
ACGCGAGGACCATGTCGCGAACGTGTAGCCTCAAGGTTCCACATCTTTGCGAATGCGGGAACCACATCGCAAATGCGAAGTGTAACTCAGCTGGACTTCCCAGATGCCTTACGCGAAAGCTAGAACTACCTCGCGAACGCGATGAAGAAAATGTCTGCAACAAAATAGCAGAAAATCTGCTATCTTTCAAAGTCCAAAAGTGATTCGTTAAGCATCCGAAACTCACCCGAGGCCCTCGGGACCTCAACCAAACATACCAACCAATCCTAAAACACTATACGAACTTAGTCGAGCCCTCAAACCACATCAAACAACGCTAAAATCACGAATCGCCCTCCAATTCAAACTTAAAAAACTTGAAACTTTAAATTTCCACAACCGATGCCGAAACCTATCAAACCACGTCTGATTGACCCAAAATTTTGCACACAAGTCATATTCAACATTACGGACCTACTCAACTTTCGAAATCGAAATCCAACCCAGATATCAAAAATTCCACTTATGTGCCAAATCTCCAAAAATTTGACTTTTGCCATTTCAAGCCTAAATAAGCTACGGACCTCCAAAACACAATCCAGACACGCCCCTAAGCCCAAAATCACCCAACGGAGATTACGAAATTGACAGAACTCCATTCCGGAGTCGTCTTCACACAGTTCTAACTATGATCCAAATCTTAGGATTTAAGCCTCCGTTTAGGGACTAAGTATCCCAAAACACTCCAAAAACCAAAACGAAACCTCCCGGCAAGTCACAATAGCAGAAATAGATACAGAGGAAGAAATAAATAGGGGTTCGGGGCTATAACTCTCAAAACGACCGGCCGGGTAGTTACATAATTCCCATTTTAAAATAATCGTTCGTCCTCGAACGAGCATAAAGACATACCTGAAGTGGTGAAAAAATGAGGATAACGGCTGCACATATCATGCTTGGTCTCCCAAGTCACCTCCTCGACCGGCTGACCCCTCCTCTGGAACTTCACGGAAGCAATGTTCTTTGAGCTCAACTTTCGAACCTGCCTGTCCAAAATAGCCACTGGCTCCTAGACATAAGATAGATCCTTGTCCAACTGGACTGAGCTGAAATCCAACACATGAGCCAGATCGTTGTGATACTTCCAGAGCATAGAAACATGGAATACTAGATGGGCCCTTGCAAGACTGGGAGGCAAGGCAAGCTCATAAGCAACCTCCACAATGAATCGTAACACCTCAAATGGGCCTATAAATCGTGGGCTCAGCTTGCCCTTCTTCCTGAACCTCATAACGCCCTTCATAGGCAAAACCCGGAGCAAGACCCGCTCTCCAACCATGAATGTAACATCGCAAACCTTCCGATACGCATAACTCTTTTGTCTGGACTGGGCTATGCGAAGTCGATCCTGAATAACCTTCAGTTTATCCAGGGCATCCTAAACCAAGTCCGTGCCAAAAAATCTAGCCTTTCCCGGCTAGTACCAACCATCTGAATGCACGACTAATAACTGTTGTTGTAGGCAAACTCCGCATGTGGCAAGAACTGATCCCAAGTACCCCCAAAATCTATCACACAAGGGCGGAGCATATCCTCCAGTATCTAAATAGTGCGCTCGGTCTGTCTGTCCGTCTGAGAGTAAAATGTTATGCTCAACTCAACCCAGTACCCAACTCCTGCTGTACAACCCTCTAGAACCGTGATGTAAACAGCGTACCCTAGTCAGAGATAATAGATACCGGTGCGCCATGAAGCCTGACGATCTCGCAGATATAAATTTGAGCCAGCTGCTCGGAAGAATATGTAGTCATCATAGGAAGGAAATGAGCTGACTTGGTTAACCTATCCATAATCACCCAAACTGCATCAACCCTCTGCTGAGTCCGTGGGAGTCCAACAACGAAATCCATAGTGATCCGCTCCCATTTCCACTCCGGAATCTCTAACTTCTGAAGCAACCCACCCGGTCGCTGATACTTATACTTCACCTAATGGCAATTTAGGCGCCGAGCCACATACTCCACTATGTCCTTCTTCATCTTCCTCCACCAGTAATGCTGCCTCAAGTCCTGATACATCTTCGCGGCACCCGGATAAATAGAGTACCGCGATCCATGAGCCTCCTGAAGAATCAACTCACGCAAACCATCTACATTAGGCAAACATAGCCTGCCCTGCATCCTCAATACGCCATCATCCCCAATAGTGACCTCCTTAGAATCACCGTGCTGAACCGTGCCCTTAAGGACAAGCAGGTGGGAGTCATCATACTGAAGCTCCCTGATACGATCATAAAGTGAAAACCGAGAGCCACACAAGCCAACACTCGACTCGGATCAAAAATATCCAATCTCACAAACTGGCTGGCTAAGGCTTGAACATCCAATGCTAAGGATCTCTCTACTGCTGGAAGATATGCTAAACTCCCCAAACTCTCCGCCCGGTGACTCAAAGCATCGGTCACCACATTTGCCTTCCCCGGGTGGTACAAAATGGTGATATCATAGTCCTTAAGCAGCTCCAACAATCTCCACTGACGCAAGTTAAGATCCTTTTGCTTGAACAAATGCTGCAAACTCCGATGATCGGTGTAAATCTCATAAGGAACATCGTACAAATAATTCTGCCAAATCTTCATGGCATGAACAATAGCTGCTAACTCAAGGTCGTGAACATGATAGTTTTTCTCATGCACCTTCAGCTGTCTGGACACGTAGGCCATCACCTTACCGTCCTGCATCAACACCGCACCAAGACCAATCCGCGATGCATCATAATATACAGTGTAAGACCCCGAACCTATAGGCAATATCAATACTGGGGTTGTAGTCAAGGCCATCTTAAGCTTCTGAAAGCTCTCCTCAAATTCCTCTGTCCACCTGAACGGAACACCCTTCTAGGTCAGCCTGGACATAGGTGCTGCAATAGATGAGAATCCCTCTACAAAATAACGGTAATACCTCGCCAAACCAAGAAATCTCCAGATCTTCGTAGCTGAGGACGGTCTAGGCCAACTCTGCACTGCTTCAACCTTTTTCGAATCCACCTGGATCCCATCACTCGATACTACGTGACCCAAAAATGCCACTAAGTCTAGCCAAAACTCACACTTTGAAAATTTTGCATATAACTTCTTTTCTCTTAAGGTCTGAGGCACAGTCCTCAGGTGCTGCTCATGATCCTCCCGAGTCTGGTAGTATACCAGAATGTCATCAATAAATGCAATGACGAAAGAGTCAAGATAAGGCTGGAACTCACTGTGAATCAAGTGCATAAAAGCTACTGGGGCATTGGTCAGCCCAAATGACATCACAAGGAACTCGTAGTGACCATACTGAGTCCTGAAAGCAGTCTTCGGGATATCTGGCTCTCAAATCTTCAACTGATGATAGCCGAAACGTAAATCAATCTTATAAAACACTATGGCACCCTGTAGCTGATCAAATAAATCATCAATACGAGGCAATACATACGTGTTCTTAATTGTGACTTTGTTCAACTGGCGGTAATCAATACACATCCGCATAGAACCATCCTTCTTCTTCACAAATAAGACAGGAGCACCCCAAGGTGACACACTGGGCCGAATGAAGCCCTTATCAAGCAACTCCTGTAACTACTCTTTCAATTCCTTCAACTCAGGAGGAGCCATACGATATGGAGGAATAGAGATGGCATAATGGGGCGACAACCAGTCCATGCCCAAGATAACATCAAAGTCTACCATGCTGAGTAATAATAAATTAGCTCTGGTCTCAAAACCACTATGAGCAATCAAACACGACCAATACATGCAGTCCACAATAAGATAATCTCCCACAGGAGTAGACACATAAACATGGAAACTCAAGGAATCCCGAGATATGCCCAAATACGGGGCAAAATAAGAGGACACATAGGAATACGTAGAGCCTGGGTCAAATAATACCGACGCATCTCTATGACATACTGGAACAATACCTGTAATGACAGAGTTGGAATCAACCGCCTCAGTATGAGCCGGAAGAGCATAATACCTGGCCTGGCCTCCCCCTCTAGGGCGACCTCGACCTCGACCTTGACCTCGAGCTAGCTGAGCAGGTGGCGCGGTAGCTGGTGGTGGAATCATAGCCTGAGGACCCGGTGGAACATGCTGTGCCTGAGAAGTCTGTGGAGGTGCACCCCTCATAAGTCTGGGGCAATCCCTCACCATATGGCGAGTGTCGCCACACTCAAAACAAGATCTCGAAAAGCATGGCTACTGTGACTGGCTTGGGCCAGGTCTCCTGGACTGACCGCTAAAAGTACTCCGTGCAGGAGGCACACTAGACACTAGCGGTGCATAATAAGGCTCCCGGGGCCTAGAAGAGACTGGAATACCACTGGCGGCTAGAATAGCTGAATGAACGTGGCGACTCCCATAGCCCCCACCATGGCGAACTGCAACAGGAGCACGAGTACTACTATAAGTTCCAGACTCTCGGGACCTCTTGGCCTCCCTCTCCTCTCTATCCCGAGCAAGCATGCTCTCCAATCTCCTAGCAATACTCACAACCTACTAGTAATAAATATCTATCTCTAGCTCCCAGGCCATACTAATCCTGATACTGGGGTGGAGTCCCTCAATAAACTGACGAACCCTCTCTTGAACTATGGCAACCAAGGCCGGTGCATGTCGGGCCAAATAACTGAAATGAACTGCATACTCTGACACGGTCATAGCACCTTGGCGCAGCTACTCAAACTCTGTGCGCCATGCGTCCCTGAGGCTTTGAGGGACATACTCTCTCAAAAACATATCCGAGAACTGAGTCCATGTAAATGAAGTTGCCTCAGTCAGACTACTCAACTCATAAGCACGCCACCACTGATAGGCTACTCCTCTAAGCTGGAATGCAGTAAAGGAAACCCCACTCGACTCCGCTACACCCATAGTACGGAGAATACGGTGACAGACCTCCAGAAAACCCTAGGCATCCTATGATGCCAATCCACTGAAGATAGGAGGGTGGTACTTCTTGTACCACTTAAGTATGAGTTGCTCTGACTCAGAAACTGTTGCCCTAACCACGGGCTGAGCTGGAGCTACCGGCTGCATCTGTATAATCTCTGGAACCTGGTTGACCTAAACTCGCTTTTTTGGAGTGCCGGCGATGGGAGTCTGTGCTCCTCCCCCGGTGATATAGCCTAAACTCATACCACTAATTTAGGTTGTGAGGCGGTCGATGCAATAATAAAAACCCAATGCGAGTCGGGGTCGATTCCACATGGAGTTTGATGTGGGATTAAGTATATACCTAGTGTGAATGTATGACGTGTCTAAGATTACACTTCCACATTTGCAATTGTTGTTTCTCCTTCTACTTTATGCTAATTCTTGTAATGGTAAAGCTAAGAGACAATGTTTTTAGATTTGGTTGTTTTTCAAGTTATAAAAGATCTAAGGTTGCGACTTCCGCCTAGTTGGTTGCCTAACGGATTTAGAGCTTTAGGGCATGTTTGGTTGATCGGGATACAATATAGCAATCACACACAATTACTCAATCTATACCTCTCCGTAGTTTGAGTGATTTTGCCCAATTTGGCTTCTTATGTCTAAATGGGTATCTCACGAAACAAGTGATAAATGCTCAAGTCAAATCTTACTATCTCTCGATTCGACCCTTTAATTGGGGCTATCAATTTCTTGAGTTCACCCCAATTTCTTGTTAGCCAAGTTTTCCTACACTTAGTCTCACTTTTTCAAGTATAGGCTAAGTCAATTAGGCATGAATCAATATTTGCAACCATCAATTCTTAAATTCAAGCAAGAACTAGGCTAAATATCATATACCCAATCATAAATAAGCCCTAAATCAATCACCCATTAAGTAACCATACTAGGGTTGGGTCACAACCCTAGCTAAGGGTTTAGCTACTCATGGAAAATGAATAAATTAAAGAAGAAACTAAGATAAAATGCATAATAATTGATTAAGGAAATAAAATCTAATGTTTAAATGCTAAAGTAGTATAAAGTTACCCAATGGCTCTAAGTGTATAGGTGCACCAAACCTAACCTAAAAATGACAAAAAGATCTATTTATACCTAGCTGAAAATATCTGACAAAATTGCCCATGCGAATGTTCTGCGGCCGCACAATTCTATGTGCGGTCCGCACTTTGAGACTGACTGGTCAGGTTGGCTTTCTGCGGTCGTATAAAAGTTAGATACGGCAGCACTTCCTCTAATTGTGCGGACCACACATTTCTGAGTGCGGCCGCACTCTTGCTCTTGGTATGGATCTGGGCTTCATTCTGCGGACCGCACATTTATGAGTGCTGCCGCATTTTGGCATCTTGTGGCCGCATAATAATAGTGTGGTCCGCACATCTTCAAGCTTCCAAACTACAAGTCTCGGAATCTAGTCTTCTATGGCCGCACAATAATTATGCGGTCCGCACTCTGTGAAGAAATTCTATCTATGCATCTTCAGAGTTTGCGGCCGCACACAGTATTATGCAGTCCGCACTGTAGCCCTTTTGCCTTGTTTTGGTTTTTGTCCAATTTTACTCCTTTTTGAGTTGATTTTCACTTCTTTGGCTCGTTTTCCAATATTCCTGCAAGAAAGCACATTTCATTAGTTCTCGGGAATACCTTTAAGCATTTTTGAGCTAAAACGTAAGTAAAAGAGAGCAAATAAGCGGTCAAAATTCCTACTTATGACCCGGCCTGAGATGTGGCAGGAGCAAGTGGAATCAATCCAGCCTAAGCTAAGGTGCTGAACATGCTTAGAAACTGGGCTAGAGTCTCCTGGAGGGCTGGTGCAACAACAAGTACCTCAAGTGTCTGCCCTCTAACTGGAGCTACTAGGGGCTCCTCTGTAGCAGCTTGTGCGGGTGCTCTGGCTGCACCGCGTGGACGTCCTCGGCCTCTAACCTGGCCCCGGCCTCTCGCGGCTCTAGCAGAGGCGTGGGTGCCTGGTCATCAGATCTGCATATACGTGTCCTCACCATCTGTGAGAGAATAGAATACAGAAGTTTAGAATTTTGAAGTCAACAATTTTCGCACGATAAGGAATCAAGGAGTGTAATTTTTCCTAAAAGTTCCGTAGCCTCCCGAAGATAAGTACAGACGTCTTCATACCGATCCGCGAGACTCTAATAAACCGGCTTGTGACTCACGACACCTATGAACCTAGAGCTCTGATACCAGCTTGTCACGACCCAAATTTTCTCGTGAATCGTCGTGATGGAACCTAGTCTCTACGACTAGGTAAGTCTAACACTTGCGGAAAAGAAATGAAAACAAAACATGAAAATTAACAACTAACGGTAATAGATATTTTAATAAGCAATTGAGATGCCACTCGGTATATACAATAATCAACTCTCAAAATATACAAAACACTCCCAAGACCCGGAACACCGTAAGTCACAAGCTTCTACGAAGTTCTAACTATTTTATACATCAGTGTCTATAGAAATAAGAGAAGAATCAACATAGGGGATGGAGGGGGACTCCGATGATCTGCAGACGCGGGCAGATGTACCTTGAAGTTCTCCAAAAATAGCAACGACTGCAACTAAGGACGAGGCTGGTAAAAGAAACCTGGATTCGCACACGAAAAACATGTGCAGGAAAGGGCATGAATATACCACAGCGGTACCCAGTAAGTGCCAAGCCTAACCTCGGTATAGTAGTGACGAGGTCAGGTCAGGCCCACTGGTATATAATAAATAAAGCAGGAGAATATAAAAGTATAATAAGATACTAGAATTTAACAAAAAGAAAACACAGCGAAATAACAGTACAACACATGGGGATAAACAACAGGGAATCTCCCGAGATACCATCTCGTAGTCCCAAAATAAGTATGCAGGGAGAACTCCCGAGGTACCGCCTCGTAGTCTCAAAAGTAAATAAACAGAGAGAACTCCCGAGGTACCGCCTCGTAGTCTCAAAAGTAAATGTACAGGGAGAACTCCCGAGGTACCGCCTCGTAATCTCAAAAGTAAATGTGCAGGGAGAACTCTCGAGATACTGCCTCGTAGTCTCAAAATTAAATGTTCAGCGAGAACTCCTGAGGAACCGTCTCATAGACTCAAAAGTAAAAACACACCTCAAATCGATAAATACCACAGTTAACAACAAGAGTTCTGTAGTTAAGACTGATAAAGAACAAGGAAAAGCAGGAAATCGACTAGGCATGCTTCACATAGTTCAAATAAGCAGTTAAAGCACGTAGACATGCGATATTAGACTAAAAGGGATAACTACACATATTGATATATCTCAAATAAGAATGGAAACAGACTAATACTCATAAAAAAAATATAACTCAATTTAAAAGAAAAGAAAGCTTGCTACTCAGTAAAAATCCGATTTTACAACAATATAGCCCGTGTACGTACTCGTCACCTCACGTACACAATGCTCACATATCACAACAGTATCAAATCCTAAGGGGATTCCCACCCCCACCCCCCCACAAGGTTAGGCAAGCCACTTACCTCGAACCAAGCTCAATCAATCAGTAACAGTGCCTTTTCCACGTATATCCGACTCCGAATGACCCAAATCTAGCCAAAATCAAATTCATACCATAAATACAACTATAATAAACTAATCTAATTAATGAAATCAAAGCTAAAGCAAGAAATTAGAAAATCGCCCTAAAAAGCCTCCCCGGGCCCACGTCTCGGAATCAGGTAAAAGTCACCAAATATGAATACCCATTCACTCGTACCAAAATTATCCAAATCCGATGTCAAAATCTCAATCAAAACTCAAAATTTTAGTTGAAGAATTTCTTCCCATTTTCTCCCAAATTTTCAACCCAAATCCGAAATTTAATGATAGAGTAGTGGGATATAACCAAAATCAAGTGTAGAATCATTACCCAATCGATATCTCTGAAAATCTCTCGAAATCTCGTCGAAATTCGAGCTCCCAAACTCAAGTTTTGATAAAAATGGCCAAACCCTCATTTTTGAATCTTTATATCTGCCCAGTTAATTTCTTCTTCGCGAACGCAGTCAAAACCTCGCGTTCGCGTTGAACAAAAAATGTTCATCAGAAACTCCTCTTTTGCGAATGCGGGTGACCTTTCGCGAACGAGCACCTTTCACTGGCGGACCCTACGCGAACACGGGACCTTCTTCGTGAACGCTTAGGCTTAAATGCCTGAAGCTCCATCCACCCATTCCTCTCCGTGAACGTGAGGACCATGTCGCGAATGCGTAGCCTCAATGTTCCACATCTTTGCACACGCGGGAACCACATCGCGAACGCCATGAGTAATCCGATGTCAAAATCTCAATCAAAACTCAAAATTTTAGTTGAAGAATTTCTTCCCATTTTCTCCCAAATTTTCAACCCAAATCCGAAATTTAATGATAGAGTAGTGGGATATAACCAAAATCAAGTGTAGAATCATTACCCAATCGATATCTCTGAAAATCTCTCGAAATCTCGTCGAAATCCGAGCTCCCAAACTCAAGTTTTGATAAAAATGGCCAAACCCTCATTTTTGAATCTTTATATCTGCCCAGTTAATTTCTTCTTCGCGAACGCAGTCAAAACCTCGCGTTCGCGTTGAACAAAAAAATGTTCATCAGAAACTCCTCTTTTGCGAATGCGGGTGACCTTTCGCGAACGAGCACCTTTCACTGGCGGACCCTACGCGAACGCGGGACCTTCTTCGTGAACGCTTAGGCTTAAATGCCTGAAGCTCCATCCGCCCATTCCTCTCCGTGAACGTGAGGACCATGTCGCGAATGCGTAGCCTCAATGTTCCACATCTTTGCACACGCGGGAACCACATCGCGAACGCGATGAGTAATCCGATGTCAAAATCTCAATCAAAACTCAAAATTTTAGTTGAAGAATTTCTTCCCATTTTCTCCCAAATTTTCAACCCAAATCCGAAATTTAATGATATAGTAGTGGGATATAACCAAAATCAAGTGTAGAATCATTACCCAATCGATATCTCTGAAAATCTCTCGAAATCTCGTCGAAATCCGAGCTCCCAAACTCAAGTTTTGATAAAAATGGCCAAACCCTCATTTTTGAATCTTTATATCTGCCCAGTTAATTTCTTCTTCGCGAACGCAGTCAAAACCTCGCGTTCGCGTTGAACAAAAAATGTTCATCAGAAACTCCTCTTTTGCGAATGCGGGTGACCTTTCGCGAACGAGCACCTTTCACTGGCGGACCCTACGCGAACGCGGGACCTTCTTCGTGAACGCTTAGGCTTAAATGCCTGAAGCTCCATCCGCCCATTCCTCTCCGTGAACGTGAGGACCATGTCGCGAATGCGTAGCCTCAATGTTCCACATCTTTGCACACGCGGGAACCACATCGCGAACGCGATGAGTAATCCCTCACGAAGGCGATGAAGAAAATGTCTCCAACAAAACACCAGAAAATCGGCTATCTTCCGAAGTTCAAAAGTGATCCGTTAAGCATCCGAAACTCACCCGAGGCCCCCTGAACCTCAACCAAACATACCAACCAATCCTAAAACACCATACGAACGTAGTCGAGCCCTCAAACCACATGAATAAATCACGAATTACCCTCCAATTCAAACTTAAAGAACTTGAAACTTCAAATTTTCACAACCGATGCCGAAACCTATCAAACCACGTTCGATTGACCCCAAATTTTGCACACAAGTCATATTCAACATTACGGACGTACTCCAATATCAAAAATTCCACTATCGGTCCAAATCTTAAAAAATTCGACTTTCGCCATTTCAAGCCTAAATAAGTTACAGACCTCCAAAACACAATCCGGACACGCCCCTAAGCCCAAAATCATCTAACGGAGCTAACAGAATCGACGGAACTCCATTCTGGAGTCGTCTTCATACAGTTCCGACTACGATCCAAATCCTAAGACTTTAGCCTCCGTTTAGGGACTAAGTGTCCCAAAACACTCCAAAAACCAAAACGAAATCTCTCGGCAAGTCACAATAGCATAAATAGATATGGGGGAAGCAATAAATAGGAGTTCGGGGCTATAACTCTCAAAACGAACGGTCGGGTCATTACAATAGGACTTCGTATGTCTAAGATGTCATATTAATACTGATTTAACACGTCCATACTTAGTCTGAATTTACGGAATGCTACATACATCGTATTTAAATATTTTGTGTAAGAGAAACTGATCACTCATATCCCAAAATTTCCAACAATTAAAGGCTTTTCTAATAGAAAACCCAGAACTAATGATCCGATAATAAGAAACTTGTCCAAACACATATTAATGAGGCCAACTAAGATGCAAGAGATATTGAAAAAGTACTCACTTTACATGACTAAATTTCTCCTTTCAATATTACTGAATAGATACGTATTCCACTCATTAAAACAAATAGACTAATTCAGTTTTATAACAAACCACCTACTGACTGGCTATAGGAAGGAACGAAACGGAACATTAATGTGAAATTTGGGACCTTTTTTTTCCTTTTATGAATTAGGTCTAAATTAAAAATAAATTCTTTTTTTGTTTAGGGTGTCATGGTCTAGGTAATTGTCTTGCCTATTTGTAATATATTTGGTCAAACTTTTAAAAAAAATAGAAGTGCCTTGAAATAGTGTGTGTGAATGCTGTTCTTTTATTAAAGAATCATTTCTAAATGTGGAAGATCCAAAAAGTAACTTGCTTTGAAATTTAAGTTATACTATCCTTCTTATAAATGTTATAATGCCTTTGTTATTAACATTTGTAAAATATTTTCCTTGATTATCTCATGCTTTGAAAGCTTACTTTATGTTTCCTTATTAATGACTTGAATAGTTGGAAATATTTTCACTTTTTCCTTTTCTGCCTATTTGTTAATTAATATATTGGTAAATCAGCTTAATGACCATCTAAACTTGTACCCGTTTGTTATTCCGGTAATTATAACTTACAGTTTATCTATTTAAATACCTCTACCTGACGAGATGATACTCCGAATAGAATCAATATATACCACGAGTTTCACTTCATTTTATTGAAGTAAAGAAAAAAGAATTTGAAAGATGTGGTCTAACCATTATGGCGCGTCCCTCCAACTCCAAGTTAGGTGGAGGTGGGGGAGTGGGGAAGACAGAAGACCATAGTTGACTACTCATAATTAACTAAAACCCACGTTTGTCCCATCCTTGTTAATTTGAATCCATATTTTTCTTTTCAAATGCAAAGCTCTATGCCAACCAGTAGCATAGTCCATGGTGGGCGTACTCGTTTTCCTAGAAACTCAACACAGCAATTTAATAACAAAATTACTCACAAACAATGCTTGTGTGTCCCTTTTTTTATTGTTATATTATTCCCTCGTGAATCATAAGAAAATTACTAGTACTACAATTAATTTAATCATGGAAAAGCCTTCTTAAACTGGGGCCACTCCATGTCGTGAAACAAATCGTGGAGATGTACTAACATTTCTCAATTATAAATAGATCTCATCACTACAAGAGGTCAAATAATCCAAACCTTTTCAGAAGAAGACCATTCAGCCTGAGCAGCAGAATACTCCAACTTAGTATCCAAATCTCTTTGAAAAAAATATGGAAGATAAAGGATTAAGCACCAATATGAGGAGAATCCTCCTAGTGATTAACTGTCTAATACTCGCTGTTGGTATTTGTGGTGGCCCTCTAATGATGCGTCTATATTATGTCGAGGGAGGTTCAAGAGTATGGCTTAGCAGTTGGTTACAAACTGCTGGATGGCCACTCACCCTTATACCTCTTGCCATCCTATACTTCTATCGTCGAAAAGTAGAAGGCTCTAATGCCAAGTTTTACTTCATAACACCCCGAATTTTCATTGCATCATTCGTCATTGGCGTTGTCACTGGTCTTGATGATTTTCTCTATTCGTGGGGTGGGTCAAAACTTCCTGTGTCAACTTCTTCACTTCTTCTTGCTGCTCAACTTGCCTTCACGTCAGTAGGTGCTTTCTTCATAGTGAAGCTGAAGTTCACACCCTACTCTATCAATGCAGTGATTCTGTTGACAGTTGGTGCTGTTTTATTGGGTGTTCGATCTAATGGTGATCGACCAGAAGGTGTGACAAGTAAAGCCTATATTCTTGGTTTTATGATGACACTTCTGGCAGCAGCTTTGTATGGAGTCATTTTGCCTTGTATTGAGTTGATTTATTTGAAGGCAAAACAAGTTATTACTGCTACGCTGGTATTGGAGATTCAGATGGTCATGTGTTTTGCCGCTACTGCTTTTTGCACTGTAGGAATGATCGCCAATAACGACTTTCAGGTACTTTTTTCTTCCCTTGTGACACATTTCTACTTATGCATCTTACTCATTTCATCGCATATGTGACACTATTTTTTTGTCGGTTTAACTTTTGTGTGTCGTCAAGTAAATTTGTTATAGTTATGTCATTTACAAGATAACTGCAAGTAATTTTTATAATACATTAATTGATAACGAGGTAAAAAAAATTGCAGTGTAAGAGTAAGTATTTTAAATCTTTATATATTAGTCTGTCCCAAGTAAAATAACACATTTCTGTATTTGAAAGTATTTGATATTAAACTTCTTGTTTAACTTTAATAAGAAGTTTTTTATAGCCACACAATATTAATACAAGTTTAAAATTAAAAGTTTGAAAAGTCTTAAAGACACGCAAATATTATATAACATGTTTAAAACCCAAATTTCATTATTCTATTTTTCTTTCTTAAATTTCGTGCCAAGATAAATTACGGGATGAGTAACATATTTCTCTCGTTTGGTATTAATTATCATCAGATCCATAAGGCCTTCGAATCAGTACAAACTATCAACTTCTCTTTAGGTGATCTATTGGCGTAC
>NW_027438622.1:0-56550 GCF_000715075.1 Nicotiana tabacum
AGAGAAAATTTTATACGATCATATGTCAAAGCCATCAAATTCCATAATGTCCAAATGAAATAAAAGATTACTTTTCGCTATTGCCATTAAACATGGGGAAAGAGAGAGTTTCTCTCCGTTTATGTGCAAAAAAACAGCATCTGAAATAGCTAATGAGCACCTCGATTGATCATCTCTGTGTACTGTTGCAACGACTGCTGCCTCTGCAACCTCATATCCTCATTAAACTTCTTAATGAAAGCTTCAACTCGCCTGTTGAGCTCGTCCTGACTCAGCGACGGCTCTTTCTTAAGTTTGCCCGAACCAGGTGACGGAGTCAGCAGCGGCGAGTTGGGGGTGTTATGGTCATTGAAAGTCTCGGATTTCTTCATCTTCTGCTGTGGTGGGGTTAGAGCCGGGTTGTTGCGACCACCGTGTGTCTCCCACGTGTCAGATTTCCTCAAGTGCCTCGTCAACGGCATTGCTCGCCCTTCTGTTATTGTCTTCCACGTACTCTCCAGCGTGTCCTGCCGTTTAGGCTTTGATACTTTCAGTGTCTTCTTTCCACCTGTATTTACCCAAATATCCAATCATATTCGATATTTATTTTTTTTAGTCGGTATATCCAATCAGCAAGGTGGGTTACCATCTGAAGGGGCCGAATAGTAGCTGTAAAAAGATTAGACGTGCGGCTATTTGACTTAAAAACTAATTTACTATCACATATTAGATTATATTATACTAATAACATATTATTAATGCATTTAAATCCATTTATTTTTAACGACGAATAAAGCATTGGTTATGGATGAGAAAGCACAAAAATGGATATACATGACTATTTTTGGGCTTATCTTATGGAAGAGTGAGCCGTGAGGTGGCGAAATCAGTATTGAGCTTTGCGATTTTTAAGTCATGTGTTTGTCGTTTTCCTTTAGTTTCCACCGTTTCAAAGGGATAATTTTCTACTTAACGGATACCAAATCCGTAATCCATTTTGAACTGTTCCTTAAGTCAGCTCAGATTTTGCTAATAAGCTGCCTCATGGACCATCAAGTAAAAAGCGTTAACTAATTAGGAATATTACAAGTACATTTAAATTTAAAATAAAATCTAAGTGCTTTGGATAAGAGCCACTAGTTTCAAATCTGACAAAGGACCTAATAATCCACTAGCAGCCCAACTCCAACGGTAACAATTTGAAACCACAAGTTAACAAGTTACCGTTATCGACTAATTCCGCCGGAGATGTAAATCACACAACAATTAAGGACTTATTCAGAACCTACTCACTGTTCCGACCAGTCTAGGTGTTACTTGTTAGTGTGCCTGAATTGACTTATACATACACGGAGAGACATATACGTTGGAAAAAAAAAATGAGGAATTTAGATTTACCTTCGGGACTGGATTTGACATTTTTCCGGTGACTAAATCTGGCAGAAACTGGAGGTTTCTCGGCCGAAAATCCTGAAACAACGGAATAATCTAAAGAATCCTGTCTCATCACAGGCGCCCGAGTGAATTTCGAGATCACGACCTCGTCTCCGTCAGCAACAAAAGCATTTACGTTGAACGATGAATTTTTCTCCGATGCACGTGTTTCCACGAGACCGTACGGATTAAATACTTCCGGAACTTTCTCGACCTTTGCATCATAAACACCAGCAGTAGGATACTCGTAAACCATCGGCCTCACCTCCACCGCCTGATTCTTCGAGACGGCGCCGTTCAGGTCATGAAGGACCGGAGAGTAGTACTCTGTGGACGGCCTTACATCCTTAATCGGGTGAAACTGCGCCAAATTCTCCGGCGAAACAGCCGCTAGCGCTGGAGATGAGTTCTCATCGAGCTTGTTCTGCAACTTTGAAGAGGCAACAATTGTGATGATAATGCAGTTGATGACGAGGTATAGGTACGGAGGTTTAAGCCACGAAATGACGCCGTTCCATATCGACGGAACTTCACTGACGGCGAAGTCAGTGACAGCTGGAGCAGAGAGCTTTAACATGATACCAGCAGATAAAACGGTAGTCGAAATCAGGAAAATTTTGAGGGATAACATGGAATTAGTTGAACTTTGAAACAACATCGCCATGTTTTTTTCGCCGCCGACTAGCTCCGACCGGTGTTTCACGTTTTCTTAGGATTTGGGGAAGAGCCAAATGAGAGTGAAGAGTTACGCTAAGCAACTTTAGAATATGTAGAGGCGAACCGTTACTTATATATAATGATTTTTTCTTTTCTTTTTCAGTTTTTATATTAGACTGTGACACTGTGGAAGCTCCTTTGCTAAGAAAAAATGACACCTCATTTCGAGCTATACTTTTTAGGTGTAATCAGTAGAACAAAGTATATATAGTGAATTATTTTTTATTTAATTTAATTTATATATATTGGCAGTATAAAAAATTTAATTAAGTAGGAGCCGATAACTTGAAAAATAAAGTTTAATCTTGTTGAATAAAATTTACTAGAATCTATTTACTATTTGAGGGAAATATATATATATATATATATATATATATATATATATATATATATATATATATATATATATATATATATATATATATATATATATATATATGCTAGTCAAATCATTTTTTCATAGGCTAATAAATGTATTGCTCCTGTTAAGCTTTTAATAGAATAATAATAACAATTCATGGATGAAAAGCATTTGTCCCATAATCAAATGTAAATAATTACGTTCTTTATCGATTTTAGATTATAAATACCAGTGGGGATGATTACTTATGTATCACTCCATTAGTCAACATGCTAAGGCACAGAATAGAAGATAGGTAAAAACTTTTTCACTCCCCATGTATATATCAATCTAATGAATACTTGATATAATTTATATATATAATTTTGTTTCTACCCACGATAATTTAAACTCTTTTCAAGTAAAATGCATGTCCGAATATTAGGGGTATACATGGACCGGGTTGGTTCGATTTTTATCAAAACCAAATCAAACCAACTATATCAGTTTGGATTGGTTCGGTTTTGTCGGGTTTTTCGGGTTTCTCGAATTTTTTTGTTGCATGAATATTCTTTTAATCTTACTTTGTTAAAGTTATAGATAAAGTTTTGATAAGTGAATATATGTTTATTAAAAATTTAAAAAACTAACAAACATATGATCTATTAATATATTCTTATGGGAGAATTTTATTAGTAACACATGATAGTAATTTTTCTAGTTGTCTAACAATAATTTTTTTGTTGACGTATGCTTTCAAGGTTAACCGAATTTAATAATTAAATATAAAAATCAATATGAAACCTAAATAATGATATGTTATATTTAATTTTAAAATTATTAAAATATAATTTCAAATTCGAAAAAGATATAAGAATTTATCAAAAAGATTGAGACATTTCGATAATAATTAGTAAGAAAGTGACGATACAACTCATTATTTAAAGTAAATAAATATGGATATACTTCAGAGTTATATTAAATATTACATCCAATAAGAGGGTCCCAAATATTTCTAGATATTTTTTTAAAATATTATGTCGGTTTGGTTCGAATTTTTTTACTCAATACCAAACCAAATCAAACCAAACCTAGTCGGGTTTTTTATTCGGTTTGGTTTGACTTTTCGGTTTGATGCGGTTTTACGGTTTGGTTTGAACACCCCTGCCGAATACAATTTCAACTTTAAAAAATTATTTTTCATCTCATCTTTAAAAACTCATTTTTTCAAGTTTTAACCAAATTTATGTCCAAACGCTAGCTAAGTATCGCATCCAAAGTAAAATTCTATCAGTCGCTAGACATAGTCATAAGCCAACAATACAATAACAATAACAACAACAACAACAACAACAACAACCCAGTATAATCCCACTAGTGGGGTCTGGGGAGGGTAGTGTGTACGCAGACCTTACCCCTACCCTGGGGTAGAGAGGTTGTTTCCAATAGACTCTCGGCATCCTTCCCTCTAAGAACTCCCACCTTGCTCTTGGGGTGACTCGAACTCACAACCTCTTGGTTGAAAGTAGAGGGCGCTTACCATCATAAGCCAACAATAGTTTAACAAATAAAAAATATCTCTGATTCCAATTAGAAGAGAAAATTGCGGTAATTTAATTATCTGAAAAGTTATACTCTCAACCAGCCAATCCGATCGGCATTTAAGGTGGTTGTTCCCGTGGGCATTTACTAGTGTGGACTCTTGAGAATTCAAGAAGTTTCATGGGAAGTACATGGGGATTAGTTGGACAATTTACTTCAGGAATTTGACTAGAAAAAAAGCCGTTTGCATGTTCTAGGCAAATAAAAATGGTAAATAGAGCATAGAATAACAATGCCTATCATGTATTTTACTAATGCAAAACTGACTTAGATGTAGTCTGAACGAATTAAAAGAGGAGGATTATTAAAAATAGAAAAAAATAATAATTCAACGGTCAAAACAATATAAAAGAAACAAGTAAGCTAACGTTGGCTGCGGGAAGTGTTTACTGGGCATGTGACCAAATGAGTCGGTGTGCCGCTCCCTTAACCGACCATACTTGAGCATGTCCTATTCATTTTTTTTAAAAGGGGAGATTTAAAAAACACATATTTACGAGTTAAATCTTAAATTTTGAGCTGAGTAATATCATACTGCTTATTTTTTATATGAATTTAGGTTATATATATCGCCGTATAAAAATATTTACATTATCAAGTTATATTTATCGATTATAATATATATTTATTTTATTTTTAAGATTATATATTTTATATTTTAAGAAAATTTACCTTTAAATATTTTTTGAATAACTTGATAGCATAAAATAATTCTTACATTGACGGTTTATATACCTTAAAGCGCTTTTGTATGCGAACATAGTATAAGTTTATTGTTTTTAAAATGCAATGGATGCGTTGTGCCGAAAATATTCATCTGCCGCACAATGATATATTTGTATGGGTCAAAATCCATCTTTAGTCGAAATGATATTAGCAAAACATTCCTGGGATGCCACGCGTCGAAGTAATCTAGTTATCAGCGAAGGCCGTGGTCGAAGAGTCAGCAAGACTGAAGTCGAGGAGTTGTCATCGAGGCCGAGGTCAAGCACCTATGGCAGAGCTATAACGGCTAGTTTCGAGATATGACACAAAAGAGAATATTCTAATGAATATTCTCTACACTTGTACTGTTAAGATTTTTAGGAACATGTTCCCTATAAATAGAAAGAGACGCAATGATAGGGAACAAGTGATATTCATTTGTAAAAATATACTTAGACTTGAGAGAGAGAATCGGATTTCATTGCAAGCATACAAACATTATCTTTTCACTAAGATTCTTGCCTCCACTTTTTCACTAGATTCGAGAATAACTCGGATATTCAAAGGATTGTCCATCACTTATCATTGTTAGAAAGATCATTCACTAATTTCATCCTTTCTTGGGTGACTCATTCATTCTATTTACTTAAATGCCATTTATTGTTATCCATCAATATTTAATGCTACATTATTGCCTTTGATTTCTTGAATATTGATTATATGCTACCGTTGTTATCAAGACACACATGCGTGGTATTTATTGCACTTTTGAGAACTTCATCTTTGGGATACTATTGTTAGCTAAGATTAACCCTCATTTATATAAAATTTAATTAATTGAACCAAGATCTATATTTTTTGGTCAAACAATGTGGCGCCGTTTGTGGGAATTTCTTAGTTAAATTTTTAGTTTCCTCTAGATCTACAATTAACGCAAGCCACTAACGTCAAAAACCCCGAGATCTCCTTTCTTTATGCTTACAAAACCCTACATGGCAGGTAATCGAGGAGAAAGAGAAAAAATAACAAGTGACTTCTCCACCAACCTCATGAATGTTATCAACAAAAACTGCGAAACAGTAGGCGAGGACGTGATGCCCAATGCGTCCCCTAGGCGAGGGAGGTCGCCTTCCCCACACCGCAACATAACAAAACCTAGCGGAAAAGGGGCCTCCACGTCTGCAGAAGAAGGGACGCCCCCAGCTGTGAAAAAACTCCTTGAAGCATGGCTGACCGACACGCTAGCGAGCGTCCTCAACAAACTTGCTCCAAGCATGACTGCAGAAATCACAAGAGCTTGCATGATACAACAAACAAACGAGCAGTGCAACCAACCAAACCCTCCAACGACAGATATAACTCCAATATTACTAACAGTGCAGGCGACAACGCCCTCACTGCCATTCTAAAGAGGATGGAAGAAACCGAGAATGAAAACAAGGCACTCTGAAACCAGATGAAAGAACACCAAGAATGAGTTGACAAGATATCGGGCGCTCCTAAGCTGCTGCCAAAAAGGGACGCCAGCAGGTTCGCAGAGCAGCGGTACAACGATGATGTAGCCCGCATGCCATACCAAATACCTTCAAAATGCTGGCCTACCTCAGAATATACGACGGAACGACCGATCCTGAGGATCATGTGACTCACTACGCCACCGCCGTGAAAGGCAACGACCTCGCCAAGGAACAAGTGTCCTCTATTTTGCTGAAGAAGTTTGGTGAAACCTTTACGGGAAGGGCATTAACATGGTATTCACAGCTACTAGCTTGCTCCATAGAAACTTAGGAGGAAATGGTCGATAAGTTCGTGACCCCTCATGCTGGAGCCAAGAAGGCCGAAACAAGAGTAAACGACATATTCGCTATTAAGCAGTCCTTGGGAGAAGGACTAAGGGACTTCCTCGCCTAGTTTAATAGAGTAAGGATGACTCTACCAAACATATCCGAAGAGATGGCAGTCGTAGATTTCCAGAACGGGCTGAGTAGAGATGGTTCTAGTGCAACTAGAAAACTGTTGAGCCGATTGATGAAGTATCCTCCAATCACTTGGGATGAAATCCATAATGCTTATTGTGTCGAGGTCCGAGCAGACGAGGACGACCTCAATGGACCAACTCATCGGCTAACCTCGGTACAAACCGAATCCAGAAAAAAACGAAGAGACAGCACTAGAAGAGATCACTCGGTTTTGCGACCCAACATGGAATGACACTAACCATACATCAGGACGACCGCTGCACCTCTCCCCCGCTATGAAGAAGGTCTATCTCGACCAAGGACGGGAACTCACCAGAACGAAAGAGTTATGCCCCCCTTATTATCAGCTCATAATTTTTGTGTGTCACCTACAGAAATAGCCTATGCTCTTGAGAAACTCGAAACACAGGTGAAGTGGCCGTCGAAGATGAGATCAGACCCGAACAACAGAAAATCCGATGCCCTCTGTGAGTTCCACCAGGAATGTAGGCACAAAACAGAAGATTGCATCGCCCTCAGACAAGAAGTCGTATACATGATGCGACAAGGACCCTCAAAGAGCTGTTAAACGTTAAGGGAAGAACCAACTTCGCTAGAGGACGTGAACATCAAGGCCTGCCAAAGTTGACATCGCCAGCTCGCACTATCAACATGATCATCGGCGGCACTAATGACGCCTCTATCAACAGCGTGAAGTTCACCACCACTCACAAGCTCAAGTGGTCTATCACCCGTGAATGGTACGACGGACTCGAAGAAAGTATCATCTTCGATGAGTAGGATGCCGACGGTTTGACTTTTCCTCATAATGACGCCCTCGTTATTATTTTACGCAATTTAGATACTGATGTAAAATGTATCATGGTGGACGATGGAAGTGGCGCATGCATTATCCATCCCTAGTCCTTACCCAAATGAGACTCGAGGATAAGATAGTGTCGCGCGACATCACGCTAACCGATTTTAATAATGCAGTTGAGCGGATATCCATGGAAATTACACTCCCTGTCTTGGTCGGCGGCATGATGCTGGAGACGACATTCCACATCATGGACCAGGCCACTACGTAAAATGTCATAGTGGGACGACCTTGGATACTTCCCATAAGAGCCGTCCCCTCCAGCCTATACAAAGTAATTAAATTCCCAACACCATGGGGAATATTCAGCATATGCGGGGAACAACACACATCCCGAGAATGCTACCGTATTGCCTTAGACAGCACAACCACCCATTAGAAAAAATACAAAGAAAAAGAGGCATAGCAATCAACAGGGTTGAGGTCGACGCAAGAAGAGACCAAGGACGTCATCATGGATCCCGACACGGTCGAGGCTGCATGTTCGATCATAGGAGACCTCGACCCCGTTCAATTGGTCCTCCACGACCATAGCAAAATGCCTATATCGGCTGCAAACTCCGGGAACTAGGTAAGTTCAGTCAATTCTTAATATCTAATGCAGATTTGCTTGCCTTCATCCATGAAGATATGCCGGGCATCCCGATGTTAAATCGCCATACACAAATTAAACGTCGACCCGTTCCACCCCCCAACGAGACATGTCAGGCGCAAATTCAACTCCGCCATCAACGAGGCAGTTCACAAAGAAGTGGAAAAAATGTTAAAGAATGGCCCCATCAGGGAGTCGAAGTACCCTAAGTGGATCGCTAACGTAGTGATGGTAAAAAAATGGGAAATGGAGGATGTGCGTGGATTTCACATATATGAATAAAGCATGTCCGAAGGACTCGTTTCCATTAGCCCACATCGACCAACTCATCGACGCAACAGCCGGGAACGAACTATTGAGTTTCTTGGATGCTTACTCAGGCTATAGCCAAATTCTTATGGAGGAAGAAGACCAGGAGAAGACCACGTTCATCACCCACCAAGAAACGTATTGCTATACGGTCATGCCATTTGGGCTGAAGAAAGTGGGGGCTACATATCAAAGATTGGTAACAAAGATGTTCAAAGACCATCTTGGTAGGACCATGGAGGTATATATAGATGACATGTTGGTCAAGTCCAAAAAGGCATAGGATCACATCGACCATTTGAAAGAAACTTTCGACATACTAAGACGGTACGGAATGAAGCTGAACTTGGAGAAATACGTGTTTGGCGTAGCCTTCGGAAAATTATTGGGTTTTTTGGTGTCGCGGCGAGGTATCGAGGTCAACTCAAAATTATTTTAGTTATCGAGGGGATACCAGAACTTTTAACCACCAAAAAGCAAGTCTAAAGATTGACTGGTCGAATCGTCGCCCTATCAAGATTCATCTCGCGGTCGTCGGATAGATGTCACAAATTTTTGGCGCACTCAAAAAGGACAACAACCTCGAATGGAATCCCAAGTGCGTTCAGGCTCTGCGAGAACTGAAGGCATACCTATCATCACCGCCCCTGCTTTTAAAACCCGAACCTGGAGAACAACTCTTCATCTATCTAGCCGTCTCGGAGATAGCGGTAAGTGCAGTCTTGATCCGCGAAAATAAAGATACGCAATATTCCATCTATTACATTAGCAAAACACTCGTCAACACAGAGACGAGGTACCCCCACCTCGAAAAATTGGCTCTCGCCTTGGTCGTAGCTTCATGAAAACTTAGACCCTATTTTAATGCCACCCATATCGGTCGTCATAACCTTTCCCCTGAGGAGCATTTGGCATAAACCCGAGCTATTGGGGAGGTTGTCCAAATGGGCCATTGAGCTAAGCGATCATGATATCACATACCAAACGCGAACGGCGATAAAGTTGCAGGTGCTCGCCGACTTCGTCGCCGACATCAGTGCAAAAATAATGCTTGAAGTCGAAAGGGAAGCCGTCAAAGTTTCCCTCCAAACACAAGACCTCTAAGTCCTATACACTGATGGTGCATCCAACACATCAGGGTCCGGACTGAGACTCGTACTCGAGGTCCCTACATGCAAAGTAATTCGCCAGTCCATATGGTGCCCGGATATGACTAACAATGAGGCCGAGTATGAGGCCGTAATCGCAGGGTTGAGGCTAGCACTCAAGTATAGGGAAAAGCGGTTGAAACTTCGCTGTGATTCCCAACTTGTAGCCAACCAATTTACAGGGACTTTCCAAATCAAGAAACAAAGGTTGCAAAAATACCAGACCAAAATCTGCAAGCTATTACCTGAGTTCGACGAATGCCAGCTATATTAGATCCCCACGGGCGCAGAATGCCGAAGCAGATGGCCTCTCCAAACTAGCCGCAGCTACGAAAATCATCATGACCGGAGATCAAAGCGTAGTCCATCTCCTTAACTATCGCTAGACCAAATCGAGGTTAAAACCATAAACTTAACTTGGGACTGGCACAATCGTATTATCGCATATTTGCAGGACGACACACTTCCAGGCGACAAGAAAGAAGCCAAGAAACTAAGAAAGCAAACGGCAAGATACAATATCCTTCGTAGCGACCTATACAAGAGGACTTACGACGGCCTTCTGGAGAAATGTTTGGGCCCGATCCAAACCCAGCGTGTCCTCAAAGAAGTCCATGAAGGACATTGCGGTGCTCACTCCAACAATCGAGCACTGGTCATATGCCTTATAAGGGCGAGATACTATTGGCCCACCATGAAAAAGGACGCCGCAGACTTCATGAGGAAATGCGAACAGCGCCAAAAGTAAGCCCCAATGATTCCCTAAGAAGGTGAACACCTCCACTCAGTCACCTCCCCTTGGCCGTTCATCAAATGGGGAATAGACATCATGGGCCCCCTCCCAGCAGGACGAGGTAATGTACGATTCCTTTTGGTTTTAACAGACTATTTCTTTTGGTGGAAGCAGGAGCATTCGCCAAAATACGAGAATAGGTGGTAATCACCTTTATATGGAGAAACATCATCTACCGATTTGGCTTACCCAAGGAAATCAGTTGTGACAACGGACCCCGGTTCACAGGAAAGAAAACCGCTGATTTCTTCGAGAAATGGCATATCAAGAGGATACTCTCAACCCCATATCACCCAATGGGTAACGGACAAGCAGAATCCTCCAATAAGTCCATATTAAACATCATGAAGAAAATGCTCGAAGACGCCAATGGATTATGGCGAAAATACTACCAGAAGTATTATGGACCTACTGAACAACTCCGAAGACGAGCACAGGAGAGACACCCTACTCTTTGTTCTATGGGACCGAGGCAGTAATACCAGTCGAGGTCGTAGAACCCAGCCTAAGGTACTCCCACGAAAGCGGCATGAGTAACGATGAGAGTAGAAGGCAGGAACTCGACGAAATTGATGAACGGAGAGATATGGCATACATAGGAATGGTCGCCCAAAAATAACAAGCAGAGCGCTATTACAATAAGAAAGCAAAGGTCCAGCCGCTTAAAGTCGAGGACTACGTACTGAAAGCCAAAACTCAAGCGAGCAAAGACCCCCGGGAAGGCAAACTAGGAACAAACATGGATGGTCCGTACAAAATCACAGCCAAAGCGAACAAGGGTTCATTCCAACTAGAGACAATAGAAGGAAATCAACTACCAAACAACTGGAACATCAGCCACCTCAAATACTTCAACTTCTAAGAGAAAAAGTGTCCCCTGGGTCATACTTTTTTTCCTTCACTTAAGTTTTGTCCCATTTAGGTTTTCTCAAGGAAGTTTTTAACGAGGCAACGAAGGGAACACTTCGGGTCGAAGTACGCAAAGGTAGGATTGTTGTTACTATTTCATTGCTCGACTTCTCAATACTCTCCAAGTCAAACAATGAAGGGACTAGGTAGAGTGGGATTGGGACTGGAATACCAGCCAACACCCAAAATCTGTAATTTTCTCCAAGTATGTAACCAAAGCAACAATGTCAAAGCAATAAGAAACTTACGTTTATCAGAATACCTACCATCCCTCGACTGCGATTTAACAAAAAGTTAGGTTTGACTAAGCTTGAACAAACACTTACCGGCCCTCGGCCATGATTTAATGAAAGGTTATGTTTGACTAAGCTCGAACAAATACCTACTGGCCCTCGGCAGTGTTTTAACAAAAGGTTATGTTCGACTAAGCTTGAACAAACACCTACCGACCTTCAGCCGCAATTTAAAAAAAGGTTATGTTCGACTAAGCTCGAACAAACACCTATCGACCCTCGGCCACGATTTAATGAAAGGTTATTTTTTGTACTTGAGCTTGAAGGTCACTACATTGGGCCTCCACGCCCCTGATGACCTCAAGCTCCTCTTCCCTACTCCTCAACGTCCCCTCAAGAATGCTATATTTCTCGATGGCCTTCACCAACCCATCGTCCTTCTGTTTTAACTCATCCCTAAGGGCCTGCATATCATTGCCCTCGCGAAATCGCTTGCGGAGTTCTAGGTACTTGCCACGATACTCTAAGTACTTATCTTTCAATTTCACAAATATTTCTTTATGCCTCTTCTCCCTTCGGGCACTCTCGATCTCCAAAATTACCGTCTGTGATCACAAAAAGGAAAGAGAAGAAAGAAGTCAGAACCAAAAACGCCCAGAAAAACAAACAAAAAAAAGAATAGAAAAGAGGTCAAAGCACAAACACTCACCCTAAGAGCAAGGCCATCAATGCTTCTCGACAAATCAGCATTATCTATCTCTTTAAGGGTCTTACCCTCTATATCTAAACAGTGGGGGCCGAGGGCAGGGACTACGTCCTCGGTGTTCTTCAACAGGTCATGATCCATGTGTATCGTGATAGTCCTCGTAGACCCCTCCAACCTTATCTTAAGTTGTGTAAGCCCTTCCTCCATCATCCTCAGGTCGTCCGCATCAACGTCAGAACCTGACTCATCACCATCCATAATGATGCCTTTGCCCCACTCATTAGCGGGCAAAGAGGTAGCTGCGACCGTCCTAGAAGTCGATGCCTCCACTCGCCGCGAAGGGTCGAGAACATCGGTCGTCGTCTCTCCGGTCTCCATCACCGCAGAGGGAAGATACACATCAAAATCGGCTCCCACCGACCTCGGAGCCTCAGGACTCGACTCGACATCATCCCCTACAATAATAGTCCCCGTTTTATGCAGTGAAAAGTCCCTTTCAGCCACACCAACGGCTCAGGTGACTCCTTCACCAGCGTTCACGGACCTCCTCTTTTGAGGTTGGAGATATCCATCGCCAGGCAAAAGTTCATCATCCTCGTTAATGAGAGAATATAGAGGAGAGACCGGGTCTCCACGGCCGAAGTGGAACAGAGTCAGGCGCGGCAACATGATGAGTTGCGACAGAGATATGATCAGTCGCGGTCGAAGCACGGGCTAAAACTGAGGGAGTAGTAGCCTTCCTCTTCTGGAACGAGGGCGTGGGAGCTCTCGACCTCCTTGTAGATCTCCTGGCCGAAGCTATGGAAAAAATAGAAAAAGGGAAAATTAGTGAAGGAAAATGAGCAAAGAAATCAAGACGCTAATGATAGAAAGAAAAAATTACCTGCCGAGGGAGGAGACGGTCGAAATCTCAAAGAAAAGCTCGACCAGTTGCATACCCCCACTGTATGGGGAAGGATCTGTCTAATCCAATCAGCAAGGTGGGTTACCATCTGAAGGGGCCGAATAGTAGCTGTAAAAAGATTAGACGTGCGGCTATTTGACTTAAAAACTAATTTACTATCACATATTAGATTATATTATACTAATAACATATTATTAATGCATTTAAATCCATTTATTTTTAACGACGAATAAAGCATTGGTTATGGATGAGAAAGCACAAAAATGGATATACATGACTATTTTTGGGCTTATCTTATGGAAGAGTGAGCCGTGAGGTGGCGAAATCAGTATTGAGCTTTGCGATTTTTAAGTCATGTGTTTGTCGTTTTCCTTTAGTTTCCACCGTTTCAAAGGGATAATTTTCTACTTAACGGATACCAAATCCGTAATCCATTTTGAACTGTTCCTTAAGTCAGCTCAGATTTTGCTAATAAGCTGCCTCATGGACCATCAAGTAAAAAGCGTTAACTAATTAGGAATATTACAAGTACATTTAAATTTAAAATAAAATCTAAGTGCTTTGGATAAGAGCCACTAGTTTCAAATCTGACAAAGGACCTAATAATCCACTAGCAGCCCAACTCCAACGGTAACAATTTGAAACCACAAGTTAACAAGTTACCGTTATCGACTAATTCCGCCGGAGATGTAAATCACACAACAATTAAGGACTTATTCAGAACCTACTCACTGTTCCGACCAGTCTAGGTGTTACTTGTTAGTGTGCCTGAATTGACTTATACATACACGGAGAGACATATACGTTGGAAAAAAAATGAGGAATTTAGATTTACCTTCGGGACTGGATTTGACATTTTTCCGGTGACTAAATCTGGCAGAAAATGGAGGTTTCTCGGCCGAAAATCCTGAAACAACGGAATAATCTAAAGAATCCTGTCTCATCACAGGCGCCCGAGTGAATTTCGAGATCACGACCTCGTCTCCGTCAGCAACAAAAGCATTTACGTTGAACGATGAATTTTTCTCCGATGCACGTGTTTCCACGAGACCGTACGGATTAAATACTTCCGGAACTTTCTCGACCTTTGCATCATAAACACCAGCAGTAGGATACTCGTAAACCATCGGCCTCACCTCCACCGCCTGATTCTTCGAGACGGCGCCGTTCAGGTCATGAAGGACCGGAGAGTAGTACTCTGTGGACGGCCTTACATCCTTAATCGGGTGAAACTGCGCCAAATTCTCCGGCGAAACAGCCGCTAGCGCTGGAGATGAGTTCTCATCGAGCTTGTTCTGCAACTTTGAAGAGGCAACAATTGTGATGATAATGCAGTTGATGACGAGGTATAGGTACGGAGGTTTAAGCCACGAAATGACGCCGTTCCATATCGACGGAACTTCACTGACGGCGAAGTCAGTGACAGCTGGAGCAGAGAGCTTTAACATGATACCAGCAGATAAAACGGTAGTCGAAATCAGGAAAATTTTGAGGGATAACATGGAATTAGTTGAACTTTGAAACAACATCGCCATGTTTTTTTCGCCGCCGACTAGCTCCGACCGGTGTTTCACGTTTTCTTAGGATTTGGGGAAGAGCCAAATGAGAGTGAAGAGTTACGCTAAGCAACTTTAGAATATGTAGAGGCGAACCGTTACTTATATATAATGATTTTTTCTTTTCTTTTTCAGTTTTTATATTAGACTGTGACACTGTGGAAGCTCCTTTGCTAAGAAAAAATGACACCTCATTTCGAGCTATACTTTTTAGGTGTAATCAGTAGAACAAAGTATATATAGTGAATTATTTTTTATTTAATTTAATTTATATATATTGGCAGTATAAAAAATTTAATTAAGTAGGAGCCGATAACTTGAAAAATAAAGTTTAATCTTGTTGAATAAAATTTACTAGAATCTATTTACTATTTGAGGGAAATATATATATATATATATATATGCTAGTCAAATCATTTTTATATATATATATATATATGCTAGTCAAATCATTTTTTCATAGGCTAATAAATGTATTGCTCCTGTTAAGCTTTTAATAGAATAATAATAACAATTCATGGATGAAAAGCATTTGTCCCATAATCAAATGTAAATAATTACGTTCTTTATCGATTTTAGATTATAAATACCAGTGGGGATGATTACTTATGTATCACTCCATTAGTCAACATGCTAAGGCACAGAATAGAAGATAGGTAAAAACTTTTTCACTCCCCATGTATATATCAATCTAATGAATACTTGATATAATTTATATATATAATTTTGTTTCTACCCACGATAATTTAAACTCTTTTCAAGTAAAATGCATGTCCGAATATTAGGGGTATACATGGACCGGGTTGGTTCGATTTTTATCAAAACCAAATCAAACCAACTATATCAGTTTGGATTGGTTCGGTTTTGTCGGGTTTTTCGGGTTTCTCGAATTTTTTTGTTGCATGAATATTCTTTTAATCTTACTTTGTTAAAGTTATAGATAAAGTTTTGATAAGTGAATATATGTTTATTAAAAATTTAAAAAACTAACAAACATATGATCTATTAATATATTCTTATGGGAGAATTTTATTAGTAACACATGATAGTAATTTTTCTAGTTGTCTAACAATAATTTTTTTGTTGACGTATGCTTTCAAGGTTAACCGAATTTAATAATTAAATATAAAAATCAATATGAAACCTAAATAATGATATGTTATATTTAATTTTAAAATTATTAAAATATAATTTCAAATTCGAAAAAGATATAAGAATTTATCAAAAAGATTGAGACATTTCGATAATAATTAGTAAGAAAGTGACGATACAACTCATTATTTAAAGTAAATAAATATGGATATACTTCAGAGTTATATTAAATATTACATCCAATAAGAGGGTCCCAAATATTTCTAGATATTTTTTTAAAATATTATGTCGGTTTGGTTCGAATTTTTTTACTCAATACCAAACCAAATCAAACCAAACCTAGTCGGGTTTTTTATTCGGTTTGGTTTGACTTTTCGGTTTGATGCGGTTTTACGGTTTGGTTTGAACACCCCTGCCGAATACAATTTCAACTTTAAAAAATTATTTTTCATCTCATCTTTAAAAACTCATTTTTTCAAGTTTTAACCAAATTTATGTCCAAACGCTAGCTAAGTATCGCATCCAAAGTAAAATTCTATCAGTCGCTAGACATAGTCATAAGCCAACAATACAATAACAATAACAACAACAACAACAACAACAACAACCCAGTATAATCCCACTAGTGGGGTCTGGGGAGGGTAGTGTGTACGCAGACCTTACCCCTACCCTGGGGTAGAGAGGTTGTTTCCAATAGACTCTCGGCATCCTTCCCTCTAAGAACTCCCACCTTGCTCTTGGGGTGACTCGAACTCACAACCTCTTGGTTGAAAGTAGAGGGCGCTTACCATCATAAGCCAACAATAGTTTAACAAATAAAAAATATCTCTGATTCCAATTAGAAGAGAAAATTGCGGTAATTTAATTATCTGAAAAGTTATACTCTCAACCAGCCAATCCGATCGGCATTTAAGGTGGTTGTTCCCGTGGGCATTTACTAGTGTGGACTCTTGAGAATTCAAGAAGTTTCATGGGAAGTACATGGGGATTAGTTGGACAATTTACTTCAGGAATTTGACTAGAAAAAAAGCCGTTTGCATGTTCTAGGCAAATAAAAATGGTAAATAGAGCATAGAATAACAATGCCTATCATGTATTTTACTAATGCAAAACTGACTTAGATGTAGTCTGAACGAATTAAAAGAGGAGGATTATTAAAAATAGAAAAAAATAATAATTCAACGGTCAAAACAATATAAAAGAAACAAGTAAGCTAACGTTGGCTGCGGGAAGTGTTTACTGGGCATGTGACCAAATGAGTCGGTGTGCCGCTCCCTTAACCGACCATACTTGAGCATGTCCTATTCATTTTTTTTAAAAGGGGAGATTTAAAAAACACATATTTACGAGTTAAATCTTAAATTTTGAGCTGAGTAATATCATACTGCTTATTTTTTATATGAATTTAGGTTATATATATCGCCGTATAAAAATATTTACATTATCAAGTTATATTTATCGATTATAATATATATTTATTTTATTTTTAAGATTATATATTTTATATTTTAAGAAAATTTACCTTTAAATATTTTTTGAATAACTTGATAGCATAAAATAATTCTTACATTGACGGTTTATATACCTTAAAGCGCTTTTGTATGCGAACATAGTATAAGTTTATTGTTTTTAAAATGCAATGGATGCGTTGTGCCGAAAATATTCATCTGCCGCACAATGATATATTTGTATGGGTCAAAATCCATCTTTAGTCGAAATGATATTAGCAAAACATTCCTGGGATGCCACGCGTCGAAGTAATCTAGTTATCAGCGAAGGCCGTGGTCGAAGAGTCAGCAAGACTGAAGTCGAGGAGTTGTCATCGAGGCCGAGGTCAAGCACCTATGGCAGAGCTATAACGGCTAGTTTCGAGATATGACACAAAAGAGAATATTCTAATGAATATTCTCTACACTTGTACTGTTAAGATTTTTAGGAACATGTTCCCTATAAATAGAAAGAGACGCAATGATAGGGAACAAGTGATATTCATTTGTAAAAATATACTTAGACTTGAGAGAGAGAATCGGATTTCATTGCAAGCATACAAACATTATCTTTTCACTAAGATTCTTGCCTCCACTTTTTCACTAGATTCGAGAATAACTCGGATATTCAAAGGATTGTCCATCACTTATCATTGTTAGAAAGATCATTCACTAATTTCATCCTTTCTTGGGTGACTCATTCATTCTATTTACTTAAATGCCATTTATTGTTATCCATCAATATTTAATGCTACATTATTGCCTTTGATTTCTTGAATATTGATTATATGCTACCGTTGTTATCAAGACACACATGCGTGGTATTTATTGCACTTTTGAGAACTTCATCTTTGGGATACTATTGTTAGCTAAGATTAACCCTCATTTATATAAAATTTAATTAATTGAACCAAGATCTATATTTTTTGGTCAAACAATGTGGCGCCGTTTGTGGGAATTTCTTAGTTAAATTTTTAGTTTCCTCTAGATCTACAATTAACGCAAGCCACTAACGTCAAAAACCCCGAGATCTCCTTTCTTTATGCTTACAAAACCCTACATGGCAGGTAATCGAGGAGAAAGAGAAAAAATAACAAGTGACTTCTCCACCAACCTCATGAATGTTATCAACAAAAACTGCGAAACAGTAGGCGAGGACGTGATGCCCAATGCGTCCCCTAGGCGAGGGAGGTCGCCTTCCCCACACCGCAACATAACAAAACCTAGCGGAAAAGGGGCCTCCACGTCTGCAGAAGAAGGGACGCCCCCAGCTGTGAAAAAACTCCTTGAAGCATGGCTGACCGACACGCTAGCGAGCGTCCTCAACAAACTTGCTCCAAGCATGACTGCAGAAATCACAAGAGCTTGCATGATACAACAAACAAACGAGCAGTGCAACCAACCAAACCCTCCAACGACAGATATAACTCCAATATTACTAACAGTGCAGGCGACAACGCCCTCACTGCCATTCTAAAGAGGATGGAAGAAACCGAGAATGAAAACAAGGCACTCTGAAACCAGATGAAAGAACACCAAGAATGAGTTGACAAGATATCGGGCGCTCCTAAGCTGCTGCCAAAAAGGGACGCCAGCAGGTTCGCAGAGCAGCGGTACAACGATGATGTAGCCCGCATGCCATACCAAATACCTTCAAAATGCTGGCCTACCTCAGAATATACGACGGAACGACCGATCCTGAGGATCATGTGACTCACTACGCCACCGCCGTGAAAGGCAACGACCTCGCCAAGGAACAAGTGTCCTCTATTTTGCTGAAGAAGTTTGGTGAAACCTTTACGGGAAGGGCATTAACATGGTATTCACAGCTACTAGCTTGCTCCATAGAAACTTAGGAGGAAATGGTCGATAAGTTCGTGACCCCTCATGCTGGAGCCAAGAAGGCCGAAACAAGAGTAAACGACATATTCGCTATTAAGCAGTCCTTGGGAGAAGGACTAAGGGACTTCCTCGCCTAGTTTAATAGAGTAAGGATGACTCTACCAAACATATCCGAAGAGATGGCAGTCGTAGATTTCCAGAACGGGCTGAGTAGAGATGGTTCTAGTGCAACTAGAAAACTGTTGAGCCGATTGATGAAGTATCCTCCAATCACTTGGGATGAAATCCATAATGCTTATTGTGTCGAGGTCCGAGCAGACGAGGACGACCTCAATGGACCAACTCATCGGCTAACCTCGGTACAAACCGAATCCAGAAAAAAACGAAGAGACAGCACTAGAAGAGATCACTCGGTTTTGCGACCCAACATGGAATGACACTAACCATACATCAGGACGACCGCTGCACCTCTCCCCCGCTATGAAGAAGGTCTATCTCGACCAAGGACGGGAACTCACCAGAACGAAAGAGTTATGCCCCCCTTATTATCAGCTCATAATTTTTGTGTGTCACCTACAGAAATAGCCTATGCTCTTGAGAAACTCG
Organism: Nicotiana tabacum; assembly: GCF_000715075.1. Classification (NCBI taxonomy): domain Eukaryota; kingdom Viridiplantae; phylum Streptophyta; class Magnoliopsida; order Solanales; family Solanaceae; genus Nicotiana; species Nicotiana tabacum. Next base: position 19,793 of record NW_027438622.1, read on the forward strand.
AAACACAGGTGAAGTGGCCGTCGAAGATGAGATCAGACCCGAACAACAGAAAATCCGATGCCCTCTGTGAGTTCCACCAGGAATGTAGGCACAAAACAGAAGATTGCATCGCCCTCAGACAAGAAGTCGTATACATGATGCGACAAGGACCCTCAAAGAGCTGTTAAACGTTAAGGGAAGAACCAACTTCGCTAGAGGACGTGAACATCAAGGCCTGCCAAAGTTGACATCGCCAGCTCGCACTATCAACATGATCATCGGCGGCACTAATGACGCCTCTATCAACAGCGTGAAGTTCACCACCACTCACAAGCTCAAGTGGTCTATCACCCGTGAATGGTACGACGGACTCGAAGAAAGTATCATCTTCGATGAGTAGGATGCCGACGGTTTGACTTTTCCTCATAATGACGCCCTCGTTATTATTTTACGCAATTTAGATACTGATGTAAAATGTATCATGGTGGACGATGGAAGTGGCGCATGCATTATCCATCCCTAGTCCTTACCCAAATGAGACTCGAGGATAAGATAGTGTCGCGCGACATCACGCTAACCGATTTTAATAATGCAGTTGAGCGGATATCCATGGAAATTACACTCCCTGTCTTGGTCGGCGGCATGATGCTGGAGACGACATTCCACATCATGGACCAGGCCACTACGTAAAATGTCATAGTGGGACGACCTTGGATACTTCCCATAAGAGCCGTCCCCTCCAGCCTATACAAAGTAATTAAATTCCCAACACCATGGGGAATATTCAGCATATGCGGGGAACAACACACATCCCGAGAATGCTACCGTATTGCCTTAGACAGCACAACCACCCATTAGAAAAAATACAAAGAAAAAGAGGCATAGCAATCAACAGGGTTGAGGTCGACGCAAGAAGAGACCAAGGACGTCATCATGGATCCCGACACGGTCGAGGCTGCATGTTCGATCATAGGAGACCTCGACCCCGTTCAATTGGTCCTCCACGACCATAGCAAAATGCCTATATCGGCTGCAAACTCCGGGAACTAGGTAAGTTCAGTCAATTCTTAATATCTAATGCAGATTTGCTTGCCTTCATCCATGAAGATATGCCGGGCATCCCGATGTTAAATCGCCATACACAAATTAAACGTCGACCCGTTCCACCCCCCAACGAGACATGTCAGGCGCAAATTCAACTCCGCCATCAACGAGGCAGTTCACAAAGAAGTGGAAAAAATGTTAAAGAATGGCCCCATCAGGGAGTCGAAGTACCCTAAGTGGATCGCTAACGTAGTGATGGTAAAAAAATGGGAAATGGAGGATGTGCGTGGATTTCACATATATGAATAAAGCATGTCCGAAGGACTCGTTTCCATTAGCCCACATCGACCAACTCATCGACGCAACAGCCGGGAACGAACTATTGAGTTTCTTGGATGCTTACTCAGGCTATAGCCAAATTCTTATGGAGGAAGAAGACCAGGAGAAGACCACGTTCATCACCCACCAAGAAACGTATTGCTATACGGTCATGCCATTTGGGCTGAAGAAAGTGGGGGCTACATATCAAAGATTGGTAACAAAGATGTTCAAAGACCATCTTGGTAGGACCATGGAGGTATATATAGATGACATGTTGGTCAAGTCCAAAAAGGCATAGGATCACATCGACCATTTGAAAGAAACTTTCGACATACTAAGACGGTACGGAATGAAGCTGAACTTGGAGAAATACGTGTTTGGCGTAGCCTTCGGAAAATTATTGGGTTTTTTGGTGTCGCGGCGAGGTATCGAGGTCAACTCAAAATTATTTTAGTTATCGAGGGGATACCAGAACTTTTAACCACCAAAAAGCAAGTCTAAAGATTGACTGGTCGAATCGTCGCCCTATCAAGATTCATCTCGCGGTCGTCGGATAGATGTCACAAATTTTTGGCGCACTCAAAAAGGACAACAACCTCGAATGGAATCCCAAGTGCGTTCAGGCTCTGCGAGAACTGAAGGCATACCTATCATCACCGCCCCTGCTTTTAAAACCCGAACCTGGAGAACAACTCTTCATCTATCTAGCCGTCTCGGAGATAGCGGTAAGTGCAGTCTTGATCCGCGAAAATAAAGATACGCAATATTCCATCTATTACATTAGCAAAACACTCGTCAACACAGAGACGAGGTACCCCCACCTCGAAAAATTGGCTCTCGCCTTGGTCGTAGCTTCATGAAAACTTAGACCCTATTTTAATGCCACCCATATCGGTCGTCATAACCTTTCCCCTGAGGAGCATTTGGCATAAACCCGAGCTATTGGGGAGGTTGTCCAAATGGGCCATTGAGCTAAGCGATCATGATATCACATACCAAACGCGAACGGCGATAAAGTTGCAGGTGCTCGCCGACTTCGTCGCCGACATCAGTGCAAAAATAATGCTTGAAGTCGAAAGGGAAGCCGTCAAAGTTTCCCTCCAAACACAAGACCTCTAAGTCCTATACACTGATGGTGCATCCAACACATCAGGGTCCGGACTGAGACTCGTACTCGAGGTCCCTACATGCAAAGTAATTCGCCAGTCCATATGGTGCCCGGATATGACTAACAATGAGGCCGAGTATGAGGCCGTAATCGCAGGGTTGAGGCTAGCACTCAAGTATAGGGAAAAGCGGTTGAAACTTCGCTGTGATTCCCAACTTGTAGCCAACCAATTTACAGGGACTTTCCAAATCAAGAAACAAAGGTTGCAAAAATACCAGACCAAAATCTGCAAGCTATTACCTGAGTTCGACGAATGCCAGCTATATTAGATCCCCACGGGCGCAGAATGCCGAAGCAGATGGCCTCTCCAAACTAGCCGCAGCTACGAAAATCATCATGACCGGAGATCAAAGCGTAGTCCATCTCCTTAACTATCGCTAGACCAAATCGAGGTTAAAACCATAAACTTAACTTGGGACTGGCACAATCGTATTATCGCATATTTGCAGGACGACACACTTCCAGGCGACAAGAAAGAAGCCAAGAAACTAAGAAAGCAAACGGCAAGATACAATATCCTTCGTAGCGACCTATACAAGAGGACTTACGACGGCCTTCTGGAGAAATGTTTGGGCCCGATCCAAACCCAGCGTGTCCTCAAAGAAGTCCATGAAGGACATTGCGGTGCTCACTCCAACAATCGAGCACTGGTCATATGCCTTATAAGGGCGAGATACTATTGGCCCACCATGAAAAAGGACGCCGCAGACTTCATGAGGAAATGCGAACAGCGCCAAAAGTAAGCCCCAATGATTCCCTAAGAAGGTGAACACCTCCACTCAGTCACCTCCCCTTGGCCGTTCATCAAATGGGGAATAGACATCATGGGCCCCCTCCCAGCAGGACGAGGTAATGTACGATTCCTTTTGGTTTTAACAGACTATTTCTTTTGGTGGAAGCAGGAGCATTCGCCAAAATACGAGAATAGGTGGTAATCACCTTTATATGGAGAAACATCATCTACCGATTTGGCTTACCCAAGGAAATCAGTTGTGACAACGGACCCCGGTTCACAGGAAAGAAAACCGCTGATTTCTTCGAGAAATGGCATATCAAGAGGATACTCTCAACCCCATATCACCCAATGGGTAACGGACAAGCAGAATCCTCCAATAAGTCCATATTAAACATCATGAAGAAAATGCTCGAAGACGCCAATGGATTATGGCGAAAATACTACCAGAAGTATTATGGACCTACTGAACAACTCCGAAGACGAGCACAGGAGAGACACCCTACTCTTTGTTCTATGGGACCGAGGCAGTAATACCAGTCGAGGTCGTAGAACCCAGCCTAAGGTACTCCCACGAAAGCGGCATGAGTAACGATGAGAGTAGAAGGCAGGAACTCGACGAAATTGATGAACGGAGAGATATGGCATACATAGGAATGGTCGCCCAAAAATAACAAGCAGAGCGCTATTACAATAAGAAAGCAAAGGTCCAGCCGCTTAAAGTCGAGGACTACGTACTGAAAGCCAAAACTCAAGCGAGCAAAGACCCCCGGGAAGGCAAACTAGGAACAAACATGGATGGTCCGTACAAAATCACAGCCAAAGCGAACAAGGGTTCATTCCAACTAGAGACAATAGAAGGAAATCAACTACCAAACAACTGGAACATCAGCCACCTCAAATACTTCAACTTCTAAGAGAAAAAGTGTCCCCTGGGTCATACTTTTTTTCCTTCACTTAAGTTTTGTCCCATTTAGGTTTTCTCAAGGAAGTTTTTAACGAGGCAACGAAGGGAACACTTCGGGTCGAAGTACGCAAAGGTAGGATTGTTGTTACTATTTCATTGCTCGACTTCTCAATACTCTCCAAGTCAAACAATGAAGGGACTAGGTAGAGTGGGATTGGGACTGGAATACCAGCCAACACCCAAAATCTGTAATTTTCTCCAAGTATGTAACCAAAGCAACAATGTCAAAGCAATAAGAAACTTACGTTTATCAGAATACCTACCATCCCTCGACTGCGATTTAACAAAAAGTTAGGTTTGACTAAGCTTGAACAAACACTTACCGGCCCTCGGCCATGATTTAATGAAAGGTTATGTTTGACTAAGCTCGAACAAATACCTACTGGCCCTCGGCAGTGTTTTAACAAAAGGTTATGTTCGACTAAGCTTGAACAAACACCTACCGACCTTCAGCCGCAATTTAAAAAAAGGTTATGTTCGACTAAGCTCGAACAAACACCTATCGACCCTCGGCCACGATTTAATGAAAGGTTATTTTTTGTACTTGAGCTTGAAGGTCACTACATTGGGCCTCCACGCCCCTGATGACCTCAAGCTCCTCTTCCCTACTCCTCAACGTCCCCTCAAGAATGCTATATTTCTCGATGGCCTTCACCAACCCATCGTCCTTCTGTTTTAACTCATCCCTAAGGGCCTGCATATCATTGCCCTCGCGAAATCGCTTGCGGAGTTCTAGGTACTTGCCACGATACTCTAAGTACTTATCTTTCAATTTCACAAATATTTCTTTATGCCTCTTCTCCCTTCGGGCACTCTCGATCTCCAAAATTACCGTCTGTGATCACAAAAAGGAAAGAGAAGAAAGAAGTCAGAACCAAAAACGCCCAGAAAAACAAACAAAAAAAAGAATAGAAAAGAGGTCAAAGCACAAACACTCACCCTAAGAGCAAGGCCATCAATGCTTCTCGACAAATCAGCATTATCTATCTCTTTAAGGGTCTTACCCTCTATATCTAAACAGCGGGGGCCGAGGGCAGGGACTACGTCCTCGGTGTTCTTCAACAGGTCATGATCCATGTGTATCGTGATAGTCCTCGTAGACCCCTCCAACCTTATCTTAAGTTGTGTAAGCCCTTCCTCCATCATCCTCAGGTCGTCCGCATCAACGTCAGAACCTGACTCATCACCATCCATAATGATGCCTTTGCCCCACTCATTAGCGGGCAAAGAGGTAGCTGCGACCGTCCTAGAAGTCGATGCCTCCACTCGCCGCGAAGGGTCGAGAACATCGGTCGTCGTCTCTCCGGTCTCCATCACCGCAGAGGGAAGATACACATCAAAATCGGCTCCCACCGACCTCGGAGCCTCAGGACTCGACTCGACATCATCCCCTACAATAATAGTCCCCGTTTTATGCAGTGAAAAGTCCCTTTCAGCCACACCAACGGCTCAGGTGACTCCTTCACCAGCGTTCACGGACCTCCTCTTTTGAGGTTGGAGATATCCATCGCCAGGCAAAAGTTCATCATCCTCGTTAATGAGAGAATATAGAGGAGAGACCGGGTCTCCACGGCCGAAGTGGAACAGAGTCAGGCGCGGCAACATGATGAGTTGCGACAGAGATATGATCAGTCGCGGTCGAAGCACGGGCTAAAACTGAGGGAGTAGTAGCCTTCCTCTTCTGGAACGAGGGCGTGGGAGCTCTCGACCTCCTTGTAGATCTCCTGGCCGAAGCTATGGAAAAAATAGAAAAAGGGAAAATTAGTGAAGGAAAATGAGCAAAGAAATCAAGACGCTAATGATAGAAAGAAAAAATTACCTGCCGAGGGAGGAGACGGTCGAAATCTCAAAGAAAAGCTCGACCAGTTGCATACCCCCACTGTATGGGGAAGGATCTGTCTAATCCAATCAGCAAGGTGGGTTACCATCTGAAGGGGCCGAATAGTAGCTGTAAAAAGATTAGACGTGCGGCTATTTGACTTAAAAACTAATTTACTATCACATATTAGATTATATTATACTAATAACATATTATTAATGCATTTAAATCCATTTATTTTTAACGACGAATAAAGCATTGGTTATGGATGAGAAAGCACAAAAATGGATATACATGACTATTTTTGGGCTTATCTTATGGAAGAGTGAGCCGTGAGGTGGCGAAATCAGTATTGAGCTTTGCGATTTTTAAGTCATGTGTTTGTCGTTTTCCTTTAGTTTCCACCGTTTCAAAGGGATAATTTTCTACTTAACGGATACCAAATCCGTAATCCATTTTGAACTGTTCCTTAAGTCAGCTCAGATTTTGCTAATAAGCTGCCTCATGGACCATCAAGTAAAAAGCGTCAACTAATTAGGAATATTACAAGTACATTTAAATTTAAAATAAAATCTAAGTGCTTTGGATAAGAGCCACTAGTTTCAAATCTGACAAAGGACCTAATAATCCACTAGCAGCCCAACTACAACGGTAACAATTTGAAACCACAAGTTAACAAGTTACCGTTATCGACTAATTCCGCCGGAGATGTAAATCACACAACAATTAAGGACTTATTCAGAACCTACTCACTGTTCCGACCAGTCTAGGTGTTACTTGTTAGTGTGCCTGAATTGACTTATACACACACGGAGAGACATATACATTGGGAAAAAAAATGAGGAATTTAGATTTACCTTCGGGACTGGATTTGACATTTTTCCGGTGACTAAATCTGGCAGAAACTGGAGGTTTCTCGGCCGAAAATCCTGAAACAACGGAATAATCTAAAGAATCCTGTCTCATCACAGGCGCCCGAGTGGATTTCGAGATCACGACCTCGTCTCCGTCAGCAACAAAAGCATTTACGTTGAACGATGAATTTTTCTCCGATGTAAGTGTTTCCACGAGACCGTACGGATTAAATACTTCCGGAACTTTCTCGACCTTTGCATCATAAACACCAGCAGTAGGATACTCGTAAACCATCGGCCTCGCCTCCACCGCCTGATTCTTCGAGACGGCGCCGTTCAGGTCATGAAGGACCGGAGAGTAGTACTCTGTGGACGGCCTTACATCCTTAATCGGGTGAAACTGCGCCAAATTCTCCGGCGAAACAGCCGCTAGCGCTGGAGATGAGTTCTCATCGAGCTTGTTCTGCAACTTTGAAGAGGCAACAATTGTGATGATAATGCAGTTGATGACGAGGTATAGGTACGGAGGTTTAAGCCACGAAATGACGCCGTTCCATATCGACGGAACTTCACTGACGGCGAAGTCAGTGACAGCTGGAGCAGAGAGCTTTAACATGATACCAGCAGATAAAACGGTAGTCGAAATCAGGAAAATTTTGAGGGATAACATGGAATTAGTTGAACTTTGAAACAACATCGCCATGTTTTTTTCGCCGCCGACTAGCTCCGACCGGTGTTTCACGTTTTCTTAGGATTTGGGGAAGAGCCAAATGAGAGTGAAGAGTTACGCTAAGCAACTTTAGAATATGTAGAGGCGAACCGTTACTTATATATAATGATTTTTTCTTTTCTTTTTCAGTTTTTATATTAGACTGTGACACTGTGGAAGCTCCTTTGCTAAGAAAAAATGACACCTCATTTCGAGCTATACTTTTTAGGTGTAATCAGTAGAACAAAGTATATATAGTGAATTATTTTTTATTTAATTTAATTTATATATATTGGCAGTATAAAAAATTTAATTAAGTAGGAGCCGATAACTTGAAAAATAAAGTTTAATCTTGTTGAATAAAATTTACTAGAATCTATTTACTATTTGAGGGAAATATATATATATATATATATATGCTAGTCAAATCATTTTTTCATAGGCTAATAAATGTATTGCTCCTGTTAAGCTTTTAATAGAATAATAATAACAATTCATGGATGAAAAGCATTTGTCCCATAATCAAATGTAAATAATTACGTTCTTTATCGATTTTAGATTATAAATACCAGTGGGGATGATTACTTATGTATCACTCCATTAGTCAACATGCTAAGGCACAGAATAGAAGATAGGTAAAAACTTTTTCACTCCCCATGTATATATCAATCTAATGAATACTTGATATAATTTATATATATAATTTTGTTTCTACCCACGATAATTTAAACTCTTTTCAAGTAAAATGCATGTCCGAATATTAGGGGTATACATGGACCGGATTGGTTCGATTTTTATCAAAACCAAATCAAACCAACTATATCAGTTTGGATTGGTTCGGTTTTGTCGGGTTTTTCGGGTTTCTCCAATTTTTTTGTTGCATGAATATTCTTTTAATCTTACTTTGTTAAAGTTATAGATAAAGTTTTGATAAGTGAATATATGTTTATTAAAAATTTAAAAAACTAACAAACATATGATCTATTAATATATTCTTATGGGAGAATTTTATTAGTAACACATGATAGTAATTTTTCTAGTTGTCTAACAATAATTTTTTTGTTGACGTATGCTTTCAAGGTTAACCGAATTTAATAATTAAATATAAAAATCAATATGAAACCTAAATAATGATATGTTATATTTAATTTTAAAATTATTAAAATATAATTTCAAATTCGAAAAAGATATAAGAATTTATCAAAAAGATTGAGACATTTCGATAATAATTAGTAAGAAAGTGACGATACAACTCATTATTTAAAGTAAATAAATATGGATATACTTCAGAGTTATATTAAATATTACATCCAATAAGAGGGTCCCAAATATTTCTAGATATTTTTTTAAAATATTATGTCGGTTTGGTTCGAATTTTTTTACTCAATACCAAACCAAATCAAACCAAACCTAGTCGGGTTTTTTATTCGGTTTGGTTTGACTTTTCGGTTTGATGCGGTTTTACGGTTTGGTTTGAACACCCCTGCCGAATACAATTTCAACTTTAAAAAATTATTTTTCATCTCATCTTTAAAAACTCATTTTTTCAAGTTTTAACCAAATTTATGTCCAAACGCTAGCTAAGTATCGCATCCAAAGTAAAATTCTATCAGTCGCTAGACATAGTCATAAGCCAACAATACAATAACAATAACAACAACAACAACAACAACAACAACCCAGTATAATCCCACTAGTGGGGTCTGGGGAGGGTAGTGTGTACGCAGACCTTACCCCTACCCTGGGGTAGAGAGGTTGTTTCCAATAGACTCTCGGCATCCTTCCCTCTAAGAACTCCCACCTTGCTCTTGGGGTGACTCGAACTCACAACCTCTTGGTTGAAAGTAGAGGGCGCTTACCATCATAAGCCAACAATAGTTTAACAAATAAAAAATATCTCTGATTCCAATTAGAAGAGAAAATTGCGGTAATTTAATTATCTGAAAAGTTATACTCTCAACCAGCCAATCCGATCGGCATTTAAGGTGGTTGTTCCCGTGGGCATTTACTAGTGTGGACTCTTGAGAATTCAAGAAGTTTCATGGGAAGTACATGGGGATTAGTTGGACAATTTACTTCAGGAATTTGACTAGAAAAAAAGCCGTTTGCATGTTCTAGGCAAATAAAAATGGTAAATAGAGCATAGAATAACAATGCCTATCATGTATTTTACTAATGCAAAACTGACTTAGATGTAGTCTGAACGAATTAAAAGAGGAGGATTATTAAAAATAGAAAAAAATAATAATTCAACGGTCAAAACAATATAAAAGAAACAAGTGAGCTAACGTTGGCTGCGGGAAGTGTTTACTGGGCATGTGACCAAATGAGTCGGTGTGCCGCTCCCTTAACCGACCATACTTGAGCATGTCCTATTCATTTTTTTTAAAAGGGGAGATTTAAAAAACACATATTTACGAGTTAAATCTTAAATTTTGAGCTGAGTAATATCATACTGCTTATTTTTTATATGAATTTAGGTTATATATATCGCCGTATAAAAATATTTACATTATCAAGTTATATTTATCGATTATAATATATATTTATTTTATTTTTAAGATTATATATTTTATATTTTAAGAAAATTTACCTTTAAATATTTTTTGAATAACTTGATAGCATAAAATAATTCTTACATTGACGGTTTATATACCTTAAAGCGCTTTTGTATGCGAACATAGTATAAGTTTATTGTTTTTAAAATGCAATGGATGCGTTGTGCCGAAAATATTCATCTGCCGCACAATGATATATTTGTATGGGTCAAAATCCATCTTTAGTCGAAATGATATTAGCAAAACATTCCTGGGATGCCACGCGTCGAAGTAATCTAGTTATCAGCGAAGGCCGTGGTCGAAGAGTCAGCAAGACTGAAGTCGAGGAGTTGTCATCGAGGCCGAGGTCAAGCACCTATGGCAGAGCTATAACGGCTAGTTTCGAGATATGACACAAAAGAGAATATTCTAATGAATATTCTCTACACTTGTACTGTTAAGATTTTTAGGAACATGTTCCCTATAAATAGAAAGAGACGCAATGATAGGGAACAAGTGATATTCATTTGTAAAAATATACTTAGACTTGAGAGAGAGAATCGGATTTCATTGCAAGCATACAAACATTATCTTTTCACTAAGATTCTTGCCTCCACTTTTTCACTAGATTCGAGAATAACTCGGATATTCAAAGGATTGTCCATCACTTATCATTGTTAGAAAGATCATTCACTAATTTCATCCTTTCTTGGGTGACTCATTCATTCTATTTACTTAAATGCCATTTATTGTTATCCATCAATATTTAATGCTACATTATTGCCTTTGATTTCTTGAATATTGATTATATGCTACCGTTGTTATCAAGACACACATGCGTGGTATTTATTGCACTTTTGAGAACTTCATCTTTGGGATACTATTGTTAGCTAAGATTAACCCTCATTTATATAAAATTTAATTAATTGAACCAAGATCTATATTTTTTGGTCAAACAATGTGGCGCCGTTTGTGGGAATTTCTTAGTTAAATTTTTAGTTTCCTCTAGATCTACAATTAACGCAAGCCACTAACGTCAAAAACCCCGAGATCTCCTTTCTTTATGCTTACAAAACCCTACATGGCAGGTAATCGAGGAGAAAGAGAAAAAATAACAAGTGACTTCTCCACCAACCTCATGAATGTTATCAACAAAAACTGCGAAACAGTAGGCGAGGACGTGATGCCCAATGCGTCCCCTAGGCGAGGGAGGTCGCCTTCCCCACACCGCAACATAACAAAACCTAGCGGAAAAGGGGCCTCCACGTCTGCAGAAGAAGGGACGCCCCCAGCTGTGAAAAAACTCCTTGAAGCATGGCTGACCGACACGCTAGCGAGCGTCCTCAACAAACTTGCTCCAAGCATGACTGCAGAAATCACAAGAGCTTGCATGATACAACAAACAAACGAGCAGTGCAACCAACCAAACCCTCCAACGACAGATATAACTCCAATATTACTAACAGTGCAGGCGACAACGCCCTCACTGCCATTCTAAAGAGGATGGAAGAAACCGAGAATGAAAACAAGGCACTCTGAAACCAGATGAAAGAACACCAAGAATGAGTTGACAAGATATCGGGCGCTCCTAAGCTGCTGCCAAAAAGGGACGCCAGCAGGTTCGCAGAGCAGCGGTACAACGATGATGTAGCCCGCATGCCATACCAAATACCTTCAAAATGCTGGCCTACCTCAGAATATACGACGGAACGACCGATCCTGAGGATCATGTGACTCACTACGCCACCGCCGTGAAAGGCAACGACCTCGCCAAGGAACAAGTGTCCTCTATTTTGCTGAAGAAGTTTGGTGAAACCTTTACGGGAAGGGCATTAACATGGTATTCACAGCTACTAGCTTGCTCCATAGAAACTTAGGAGGAAATGGTCGATAAGTTCGTGACCCCTCATGCTGGAGCCAAGAAGGCCGAAACAAGAGTAAACGACATATTCGCTATTAAGCAGTCCTTGGGAGAAGGACTAAGGGACTTCCTCGCCTAGTTTAATAGAGTAAGGATGACTCTACCAAACATATCCGAAGAGATGGCAGTCGTAGATTTCCAGAACGGGCTGAGTAGAGATGGTTCTAGTGCAACTAGAAAACTGTTGAGCCGATTGATGAAGTATCCTCCAATCACTTGGGATGAAATCCATAATGCTTATTGTGTCGAGGTCCGAGCAGACGAGGACGACCTCAATGGACCAACTCATCGGCTAACCTCGGTACAAACCGAATCCAGAAAAAAACGAAGAGACAGCACTAGAAGAGATCACTCGGTTTTGCGACCCAACATGGAATGACACTAACCATACATCAGGACGACCGCTGCACCTCTCCCCCGCTATGAAGAAGGTCTATCTCGACCAAGGACGGGAACTCACCAGAACGAAAGAGTTATGCCCCCCTTATTATCAGCTCATAATTTTTGTGTGTCACCTACAGAAATAGCCTATGCTCTTGAGAAACTCGAAACACAGGTGAAGTGGCCGTCGAAGATGAGATCAGACCCGAACAACAGAAAATCCGATGCCCTCTGTGAGTTCCACCAGGAATGTAGGCACAAAACAGAAGATTGCATCGCCCTCAGACAAGAAGTCGTATACATGATGCGACAAGGACCCTCAAAGAGCTGTTAAACGTTAAGGGAAGAACCAACTTCGCTAGAGGACGTGAACATCAAGGCCTGCCAAAGTTGACATCGCCAGCTCGCACTATCAACATGATCATCGGCGGCACTAATGACGCCTCTATCAACAGCGTGAAGTTCACCACCACTCACAAGCTCAAGTGGTCTATCACCCGTGAATGGTACGACGGACTCGAAGAAAGTATCATCTTCGATGAGTAGGATGCCGACGGTTTGACTTTTCCTCATAATGACGCCCTCGTTATTATTTTACGCAATTTAGATACTGATGTAAAATGTATCATGGTGGACGATGGAAGTGGCGCATGCATTATCCATCCCTAGTCCTTACCCAAATGAGACTCGAGGATAAGATAGTGTCGCGCGACATCACGCTAACCGATTTTAATAATGCAGTTGAGCGGATATCCATGGAAATTACACTCCCTGTCTTGGTCGGCGGCATGATGCTGGAGACGACATTCCACATCATGGACCAGGCCACTACGTAAAATGTCATAGTGGGACGACCTTGGATACTTCCCATAAGAGCCGTCCCCTCCAGCCTATACAAAGTAATTAAATTCCCAACACCATGGGGAATATTCAGCATATGCGGGGAACAACACACATCCCGAGAATGCTACCGTATTGCCTTAGACAGCACAACCACCCATTAGAAAAAATACAAAGAAAAAGAGGCATAGCAATCAACAGGGTTGAGGTCGACGCAAGAAGAGACCAAGGACGTCATCATGGATCCCGACACGGTCGAGGCTGCATGTTCGATCATAGGAGACCTCGACCCCGTTCAATTGGTCCTCCACGACCATAGCAAAATGCCTATATCGGCTGCAAACTCCGGGAACTAGGTAAGTTCAGTCAATTCTTAATATCTAATGCAGATTTGCTTGCCTTCATCCATGAAGATATGCCGGGCATCCCGATGTTAAATCGCCATACACAAATTAAACGTCGACCCGTTCCACCCCCCAACGAGACATGTCAGGCGCAAATTCAACTCCGCCATCAACGAGGCAGTTCACAAAGAAGTGGAAAAAATGTTAAAGAATGGCCCCATCAGGGAGTCGAAGTACCCTAAGTGGATCGCTAACGTAGTGATGGTAAAAAAATGGGAAATGGAGGATGTGCGTGGATTTCACATATATGAATAAAGCATGTCCGAAGGACTCGTTTCCATTAGCCCACATCGACCAACTCATCGACGCAACAGCCGGGAACGAACTATTGAGTTTCTTGGATGCTTACTCAGGCTATAGCCAAATTCTTATGGAGGAAGAAGACCAGGAGAAGACCACGTTCATCACCCACCAAGAAACGTATTGCTATACGGTCATGCCATTTGGGCTGAAGAAAGTGGGGGCTACATATCAAAGATTGGTAACAAAGATGTTCAAAGACCATCTTGGTAGGACCATGGAGGTATATATAGATGACATGTTGGTCAAGTCCAAAAAGGCATAGGATCACATCGACCATTTGAAAGAAACTTTCGACATACTAAGACGGTACGGAATGAAGCTGAACTTGGAGAAATACGTGTTTGGCGTAGCCTTCGGAAAATTATTGGGTTTTTTGGTGTCGCGGCGAGGTATCGAGGTCAACTCAAAATTATTTTAGTTATCGAGGGGATACCAGAACTTTTAACCACCAAAAAGCAAGTCTAAAGATTGACTGGTCGAATCGTCGCCCTATCAAGATTCATCTCGCGGTCGTCGGATAGATGTCACAAATTTTTGGCGCACTCAAAAAGGACAACAACCTCGAATGGAATCCCAAGTGCGTTCAGGCTCTGCGAGAACTGAAGGCATACCTATCATCACCGCCCCTGCTTTTAAAACCCGAACCTGGAGAACAACTCTTCATCTATCTAGCCGTCTCGGAGATAGCGGTAAGTGCAGTCTTGATCCGCGAAAATAAAGATACGCAATATTCCATCTATTACATTAGCAAAACACTCGTCAACACAGAGACGAGGTACCCCCACCTCGAAAAATTGGCTCTCGCCTTGGTCGTAGCTTCATGAAAACTTAGACCCTATTTTAATGCCACCCATATCGGTCGTCATAACCTTTCCCCTGAGGAGCATTTGGCATAAACCCGAGCTATTGGGGAGGTTGTCCAAATGGGCCATTGAGCTAAGCGATCATGATATCACATACCAAACGCGAACGGCGATAAAGTTGCAGGTGCTCGCCGACTTCGTCGCCGACATCAGTGCAAAAATAATGCTTGAAGTCGAAAGGGAAGCCGTCAAAGTTTCCCTCCAAACACAAGACCTCTAAGTCCTATACACTGATGGTGCATCCAACACATCAGGGTCCGGACTGAGACTCGTACTCGAGGTCCCTACATGCAAAGTAATTCGCCAGTCCATATGGTGCCCGGATATGACTAACAATGAGGCCGAGTATGAGGCCGTAATCGCAGGGTTGAGGCTAGCACTCAAGTATAGGGAAAAGCGGTTGAAACTTCGCTGTGATTCCCAACTTGTAGCCAACCAATTTACAGGGACTTTCCAAATCAAGAAACAAAGGTTGCAAAAATACCAGACCAAAATCTGCAAGCTATTACCTGAGTTCGACGAATGCCAGCTATATTAGATCCCCACGGGCGCAGAATGCCGAAGCAGATGGCCTCTCCAAACTAGCCGCAGCTACGAAAATCATCATGACCGGAGATCAAAGCGTAGTCCATCTCCTTAACTATCGCTAGACCAAATCGAGGTTAAAACCATAAACTTAACTTGGGACTGGCACAATCGTATTATCGCATATTTGCAGGACGACACACTTCCAGGCGACAAGAAAGAAGCCAAGAAACTAAGAAAGCAAACGGCAAGATACAATATCCTTCGTAGCGACCTATACAAGAGGACTTACGACGGCCTTCTGGAGAAATGTTTGGGCCCGATCCAAACCCAGCGTGTCCTCAAAGAAGTCCATGAAGGACATTGCGGTGCTCACTCCAACAATCGAGCACTGGTCATATGCCTTATAAGGGCGAGATACTATTGGCCCACCATGAAAAAGGACGCCGCAGACTTCATGAGGAAATGCGAACAGCGCCAAAAGTAAGCCCCAATGATTCCCTAAGAAGGTGAACACCTCCACTCAGTCACCTCCCCTTGGCCGTTCATCAAATGGGGAATAGACATCATGGGCCCCCTCCCAGCAGGACGAGGTAATGTACGATTCCTTTTGGTTTTAACAGACTATTTCTTTTGGTGGAAGCAGGAGCATTCGCCAAAATACGAGAATAGGTGGTAATCACCTTTATATGGAGAAACATCATCTACCGATTTGGCTTACCCAAGGAAATCAGTTGTGACAACGGACCCCGGTTCACAGGAAAGAAAACCGCTGATTTCTTCGAGAAATGGCATATCAAGAGGATACTCTCAACCCCATATCACCCAATGGGTAACGGACAAGCAGAATCCTCCAATAAGTCCATATTAAACATCATGAAGAAAATGCTCGAAGACGCCAATGGATTATGGCGAAAATACTACCAGAAGTATTATGGACCTACTGAACAACTCCGAAGACGAGCACAGGAGAGACACCCTACTCTTTGTTCTATGGGACCGAGGCAGTAATACCAGTCGAGGTCGTAGAACCCAGCCTAAGGTACTCCCACGAAAGCGGCATGAGTAACGATGAGAGTAGAAGGCAGGAACTCGACGAAATTGATGAACGGAGAGATATGGCATACATAGGAATGGTCGCCCAAAAATAACAAGCAGAGCGCTATTACAATAAGAAAGCAAAGGTCCAGCCGCTTAAAGTCGAGGACTACGTACTGAAAGCCAAAACTCAAGCGAGCAAAGACCCCCGGGAAGGCAAACTAGGAACAAACATGGATGGTCCGTACAAAATCACAGCCAAAGCGAACAAGGGTTCATTCCAACTAGAGACAATAGAAGGAAATCAACTACCAAACAACTGGAACATCAGCCACCTCAAATACTTCAACTTCTAAGAGAAAAAGTGTCCCCTGGGTCATACTTTTTTTCCTTCACTTAAGTTTTGTCCCATTTAGGTTTTCTCAAGGAAGTTTTTAACGAGGCAACGAAGGGAACACTTCGGGTCGAAGTACGCAAAGGTAGGATTGTTGTTACTATTTCATTGCTCGACTTCTCAATACTCTCCAAGTCAAACAATGAAGGGACTAGGTAGAGTGGGATTGGGACTGGAATACCAGCCAACACCCAAAATCTGTAATTTTCTCCAAGTATGTAACCAAAGCAACAATGTCAAAGCAATAAGAAACTTACGTTTATCAGAATACCTACCATCCCTCGACTGCGATTTAACAAAAAGTTAGGTTTGACTAAGCTTGAACAAACACTTACCGGCCCTCGGCCATGATTTAATGAAAGGTTATGTTTGACTAAGCTCGAACAAATACCTACTGGCCCTCGGCAGTGTTTTAACAAAAGGTTATGTTCGACTAAGCTTGAACAAACACCTACCGACCTTCAGCCGCAATTTAAAAAAAGGTTATGTTCGACTAAGCTCGAACAAACACCTATCGACCCTCGGCCACGATTTAATGAAAGGTTATTTTTTGTACTTGAGCTTGAAGGTCACTACATTGGGCCTCCACGCCCCTGATGACCTCAAGCTCCTCTTCCCTACTCCTCAACGTCCCCTCAAGAATGCTATATTTCTCGATGGCCTTCACCAACCCATCGTCCTTCTGTTTTAACTCATCCCTAAGGGCCTGCATATCATTGCCCTCGCGAAATCGCTTGCGGAGTTCTAGGTACTTGCCACGATACTCTAAGTACTTATCTTTCAATTTCACAAATATTTCTTTATGCCTCTTCTCCCTTCGGGCACTCTCGATCTCCAAAATTACCGTCTGTGATCACAAAAAGGAAAGAGAAGAAAGAAGTCAGAACCAAAAACGCCCAGAAAAACAAACAAAAAAAAGAATAGAAAAGAGGTCAAAGCACAAACACTCACCCTAAGAGCAAGGCCATCAATGCTTCTCGACAAATCAGCATTATCTATCTCTTTAAGGGTCTTACCCTCTATATCTAAACAGCGGGGGCCGAGGGCAGGGACTACGTCCTCGGTGTTCTTCAACAGGTCATGATCCATGTGTATCGTGATAGTCCTCGTAGACCCCTCCAACCTTATCTTAAGTTGTGTAAGCCCTTCCTCCATCATCCTCAGGTCGTCCGCATCAACGTCAGAACCTGACTCATCACCATCCATAATGATGCCTTTGCCCCACTCATTAGCGGGCAAAGAGGTAGCTGCGACCGTCCTAGAAGTCGATGCCTCCACTCGCCGCGAAGGGTCGAGAACATCGGTCGTCGTCTCTCCGGTCTCCATCACCGCAGAGGGAAGATACACATCAAAATCGGCTCCCACCGACCTCGGAGCCTCAGGACTCGACTCGACATCATCCCCTACAATAATAGTCCCCGTTTTATGCAGTGAAAAGTCCCTTTCAGCCACACCAACGGCTCAGGTGACTCCTTCACCAGCGTTCACGGACCTCCTCTTTTGAGGTTGGAGATATCCATCGCCAGGCAAAAGTTCATCATCCTCGTTAATGAGAGAATATAGAGGAGAGACCGGGTCTCCACGGCCGAAGTGGAACAGAGTCAGGCGCGGCAACATGATGAGTTGCGACAGAGATATGATCAGTCGCGGTCGAAGCACGGGCTAAAACTGAGGGAGTAGTAGCCTTCCTCTTCTGGAACGAGGGCGTGGGAGCTCTCGACCTCCTTGTAGATCTCCTGGCCGAAGCTATGGAAAAAATAGAAAAAGGGAAAATTAGTGAAGGAAAATGAGCAAAGAAATCAAGACGCTAATGATAGAAAGAAAAAATTACCTGCCGAGGGAGGAGACGGTCGAAATCTCAAAGAAAAGCTCGACCAGTTGCATACCCCCACTGTATGGGGAAGGATCTGTCTAATCCAATCAGCAAGGTGGGTTACCATCTGAAGGGGCCGAATAGTAGCTGTAAAAAGATTAGACGTGCGGCTATTTGACTTAAAAACTAATTTACTATCACATATTAGATTATATTATACTAATAACATATTATTAATGCATTTAAATCCATTTATTTTTAACGACGAATAAAGCATTGGTTATGGATGAGAAAGCACAAAAATGGATATACATGACTATTTTTGGGCTTATCTTATGGAAGAGTGAGCCGTGAGGTGGCGAAATCAGTATTGAGCTTTGCGATTTTTAAGTCATGTGTTTGTCGTTTTCCTTTAGTTTCCACCGTTTCAAAGGGATAATTTTCTACTTAACGGATACCAAATCCGTAATCCATTTTGAACTGTTCCTTAAGTCAGCTCAGATTTTGCTAATAAGCTGCCTCATGGACCATCAAGTAAAAAGCGTTAACTAATTAGGAATATTACAAGTACATTTAAATTTAAAATAAAATCTAAGTGCTTTGGATAAGAGCCACTAGTTTCAAATCTGACAAAGGACCTAATAATCCACTAGCAGCCCAACTCCAACGGTAACAATTTGAAACCACAAGTTAACAAGTTACCGTTATCGACTAATTCCGCCGGAGATGTAAATCACACAACAATTAAGGACTTATTCAGAACCTACTCACTGTTCCGACCAGTCTAGGTGTTACTTGTTAGTGTGCCTGAATTGACTTATACATACACGGAGAGACATATACGTTGGAAAAAAAAAATGAGGAATTTAGATTTACCTTCGGGACTGGATTTGACATTTTTCCGGTGACTAAATCTGGCAGAAACTGGAGGTTTCTCGGCCGAAAATCCTGAAACAACGGAATAATCTAAAGAATCCTGTCTCATCACAGGCGCCCGAGTGAATTTCGAGATCACGACCTCGTCTCCGTCAGCAACAAAAGCATTTACGTTGAACGATGAATTTTTCTCCGATGCACGTGTTTCCACGAGACCGTACGGATTAAATACTTCCGGAACTTTCTCGACCTTTGCATCATAAACACCAGCAGTAGGATACTCGTAAACCATCGGCCTCACCTCCACCGCCTGATTCTTCGAGACGGCGCCGTTCAGGTCATGAAGGACCGGAGAGTAGTACTCTGTGGACGGCCTTACATCCTTAATCGGGTGAAACTGCGCCAAATTCTCCGGCGAAACAGCCGCTAGCGCTGGAGATGAGTTCTCATCGAGCTTGTTCTGCAACTTTGAAGAGGCAACAATTGTGATGATAATGCAGTTGATGACGAGGTATAGGTACGGAGGTTTAAGCCACGAAATGACGCCGTTCCATATCGACGGAACTTCACTGACGGCGAAGTCAGTGACAGCTGGAGCAGAGAGCTTTAACATGATACCAGCAGATAAAACGGTAGTCGAAATCAGGAAAATTTTGAGGGATAACATGGAATTAGTTGAACTTTGAAACAACATCGCCATGTTTTTTTCGCCGCCGACTAGCTCCGACCGGTGTTTCACGTTTTCTTAGGATTTGGGGAAGAGCCAAATGAGAGTGAAGAGTTACGCTAAGCAACTTTAGAATATGTAGAGGCGAACCGTTACTTATATATAATGATTTTTTCTTTTCTTTTTCAGTTTTTATATTAGACTGTGACACTGTGGAAGCTCCTTTGCTAAGAAAAAATGACACCTCATTTCGAGCTATACTTTTTAGGTGTAATCAGTAGAACAAAGTATATATAGTGAATTATTTTTTATTTAATTTAATTTATATATATTGGCAGTATAAAAAATTTAATTAAGTAGGAGCCGATAACTTGAAAAATAAAGTTTAATCTTGTTGAATAAAATTTACTAGAATCTATTTACTATTTGAGGGAAATATATATATATATATATATATGCTAGTCAAATCATTTTTTCATAGGCTAATAAATGTATTGCTCCTGTTAAGCTTTTAATAGAATAATAATAACAATTCATGGATGAAAAGCATTTGTCCCATAATCAAATGTAAATAATTACGTTCTTTATCGATTTTAGATTATAAATACCAGTGGGGATGATTACTTATGTATCACTCCATTAGTCAACATGCTAAGGCACAGAATAGAAGATAGGTAAAAACTTTTTCACTCCCCATGTATATATCAATCTAATGAATACTTGATATAATTTATATATATAATTTTGTTTCTACCCACGATAATTTAAACTCTTTTCAAGTAAAATGCATGTCCGAATATTAGGGGTATACATGGACCGGATTGGTTCGATTTTTATCAAAACCAAATCAAACCAACTATATCAGTTTGGATTGGTTCGGTTTTGTCGGGTTTTTCGGGTTTCTCGAATTTTTTTGTTGCATGAATATTCTTTTAATCTTACTTTGTTAAAGTTATAGATAAAGTTTTGATAAGTGAATATATGTTTATTAAAAATTTAAAAAACTAACAAACATATGATCTATTAATATATTCTTATGGGAGAATTTTATTAGTAACACATGATAGTAATTTTTCTAGTTGTCTAACAATAATTTTTTTGTTGACGTATGCTTTCAAGGTTAACCGAATTTAATAATTAAATATAAAAATCAATATGAAACCTAAATAATGATATGTTATATTTAATTTTAAAATTATTAAAATATAATTTCAAATTCGAAAAAGATATAAGAATTTATCAAAAAGATTGAGACATTTCGATAATAATTAGTAAGAAAGTGACGATACAACTCATTATTTAAAGTAAATAAATATGGATATACTTCAGAGTTATATTAAATATTACATCCAATAAGAGGGTCCCAAATATTTCTAGATATTTTTTTAAAATATTATGTCGGTTTGGTTCGAATTTTTTTACTCAATACCAAACCAAATCAAACCAAACCTAGTCGGGTTTTTTATTCGGTTTGGTTTGACTTTTCGGTTTGATGCGGTTTTACGGTTTGGTTTGAACACCCCTGCCGAATACAATTTCAACTTTAAAAAATTATTTTTCATCTCATCTTTAAAAACTCATTTTTTCAAGTTTTAACCAAATTTATGTCCAAACGCTAGCTAAGTATCGCATCCAAAGTAAAATTCTATCAGTCGCTAGACATAGTCATAAGCCAACAATACAATAACAATAACAACAACAACAACAACAACAACAACCCAGTATAATCCCACTAGTGGGGTCTGGGGAGGGTAGTGTGTACGCAGACCTTACCCCTACCCTGGGGTAGAGAGGTTGTTTCCAATAGACTCTCGGCATCCTTCCCTCTAAGAACTCCCACCTTGCTCTTGGGGTGACTCGAACTCACAACCTCTTGGTTGAAAGTAGAGGGCGCTTACCATCATAAGCCAACAATAGTTTAACAAATAAAAAATATCTCTGATTCCAATTAGAAGAGAAAATTGCGGTAATTTAATTATCTGAAAAGTTATACTCTCAACCAGCCAATCCGATCGGCATTTAAGGTGGTTGTTCCCGTGGGCATTTACTAGTGTGGACTCTTGAGAATTCAAGAAGTTTCATGGGAAGTACATGGGGATTAGTTGGACAATTTACTTCAGGAATTTGACTAGAAAAAAAGCCGTTTGCATGTTCTAGGCAAATAAAAATGGTAAATAGAGCATAGAATAACAATGCCTATCATGTATTTTACTAATGCAAAACTGACTTAGATGTAGTCTGAACGAATTAAAAGAGGAGGATTATTAAAAATAGAAAAAAATAATAATTCAACGGTCAAAACAATATAAAAGAAACAAGTGAGCTAACGTTGGCTGCGGGAAGTGTTTACTGGGCATGTGACCAAATGAGTCGGTGTGCCGCTCCCTTAACCGACCATACTTGAGCATGTCCTATTCATTTTTTTTAAAAGGGGAGATTTAAAAAACACATATTTACGAGTTAAATCTTAAATTTTGAGCTGAGTAATATCATACTGCTTATTTTTTATATGAATTTAGGTTATATATATCGCCGTATAAAAATATTTACATTATCAAGTTATATTTATCGATTATAATATATATTTATTTTATTTTTAAGATTATATATTTTATATTTTAAGAAAATTTACCTTTAAATATTTTTTGAATAACTTGATAGCATAAAATAATTCTTACATTGACGGTTTATATACCTTAAAGCGCTTTTGTATGCGAACATAGTATAAGTTTATTGTTTTTAAAATGCAATGGATGCGTTGTGCCGAAAATATTCATCTGCCGCACAATGATATATTTGTATGGGTCAAAATCCATCTTTAGTCGAAATGATATTAGCAAAACATTCCTGGGATGCCACGCGTCGAAGTAATCTAGTTATCAGCGAAGGCCGTGGTCGAAGAGTCAGCAAGACTGAAGTCGAGGAGTTGTCATCGAGGCCGAGGTCAAGCACCTATGGCAGAGCTATAACGGCTAGTTTCGAGATATGACACAAAAGAGAATATTCTAATGAATATTCTCTACACTTGTACTGTTAAGATTTTTAGGAACATGTTCCCTATAAATAGAAAGAGACGCAATGATAGGGAACAAGTGATATTCATTTGTAAAAATATACTTAGACTTGAGAGAGAGAATCGGATTTCATTGCAAGCATACAAACATTATCTTTTCACTAAGATTCTTGCCTCCACTTTTTCACTAGATTCGAGAATAACTCGGATATTCAAAGGATTGTCCATCACTTATCATTGTTAGAAAGATCATTCACTAATTTCATCCTTTCTTGGGTGACTCATTCATTCTATTTACTTAAATGCCATTTATTGTTATCCATCAATATTTAATGCTACATTATTGCCTTTGATTTCTTGAATATTGATTATATGCTACCGTTGTTATCAAGACACACATGCGTGGTATTTATTGCACTTTTGAGAACTTCATCTTTGGGATACTATTGTTAGCTAAGATTAACCCTCATTTATATAAAATTTAATTAATTGAACCAAGATCTATATTTTTTGGTCAAACAATGTGGCGCCGTTTGTGGGAATTTCTTAGTTAAATTTTTAGTTTCCTCTAGATCTACAATTAACGCAAGCCACTAACGTCAAAAACCCCGAGATCTCCTTTCTTTATGCTTACAAAACCCTACATGGCAGGTAATCGAGGAGAAAGAGAAAAAATAACAAGTGACTTCTCCACCAACCTCATGAATGTTATCAACAAAAACTGCGAAACAGTAGGCGAGGACGTGATGCCCAATGCGTCCCCTAGGCGAGGGAGGTCGCCTTCCCCACACCGCAACATAACAAAACCTAGCGGAAAAGGGGCCTCCACGTCTGCAGAAGAAGGGACGCCCCCAGCTGTGAAAAAACTCCTTGAAGCATGGCTGACCGACACGCTAGCGAGCGTCCTCAACAAACTTGCTCCAAGCATGACTGCAGAAATCACAAGAGCTTGCATGATACAACAAACAAACGAGCAGTGCAACCAACCAAACCCTCCAACGACAGATATAACTCCAATATTACTAACAGTGCAGGCGACAACGCCCTCACTGCCATTCTAAAGAGGATGGAAGAAACCGAGAATGAAAACAAGGCACTCTGAAACCAGATGAAAGAACACCAAGAATGAGTTGACAAGATATCGGGCGCTCCTAAGCTGCTGCCAAAAAGGGACGCCAGCAGGTTCGCAGAGCAGCGGTACAACGATGATGTAGCCCGCATGCCATACCAAATACCTTCAAAATGCTGGCCTACCTCAGAATATACGACGGAACGACCGATCCTGAGGATCATGTGACTCACTACGCCACCGCCGTGAAAGGCAACGACCTCGCCAAGGAACAAGTGTCCTCTATTTTGCTGAAGAAGTTTGGTGAAACCTTTACGGGAAGGGCATTAACATGGTATTCACAGCTACTAGCTTGCTCCATAGAAACTTAGGAGGAAATGGTCGATAAGTTCGTGACCCCTCATGCTGGAGCCAAGAAGGCCGAAACAAG
The DNA here is from genome assembly GCF_000715075.1 of Nicotiana tabacum. Lineage (NCBI taxonomy): Eukaryota > Viridiplantae > Streptophyta > Magnoliopsida > Solanales > Solanaceae > Nicotiana > Nicotiana tabacum. The sequence goes on from NW_027438622.1 coordinate 44,461, forward strand.
AGTAAACGACATATTCGCTATTAAGCAGTCCTTGGGAGAAGGACTAAGGGACTTCCTCGCCTAGTTTAATAGAGTAAGGATGACTCTACCAAACATATCCGAAGAGATGGCAGTCGTAGATTTCCAGAACGGGCTGAGTAGAGATGGTTCTAGTGCAACTAGAAAACTGTTGAGCCGATTGATGAAGTATCCTCCAATCACTTGGGATGAAATCCATAATGCTTATTGTGTCGAGGTCCGAGCAGACGAGGACGACCTCAATGGACCAACTCATCGGCTAACCTCGGTACAAACCGAATCCAGAAAAAAACGAAGAGACAGCACTAGAAGAGATCACTCGGTTTTGCGACCCAACATGGAATGACACTAACCATACATCAGGACGACCGCTGCACCTCTCCCCCGCTATGAAGAAGGTCTATCTCGACCAAGGACGGGAACTCACCAGAACGAAAGAGTTATGCCCCCCTTATTATCAGCTCATAATTTTTGTGTGTCACCTACAGAAATAGCCTATGCTCTTGAGAAACTCGAAACACAGGTGAAGTGGCCGTCGAAGATGAGATCAGACCCGAACAACAGAAAATCCGATGCCCTCTGTGAGTTCCACCAGGAATGTAGGCACAAAACAGAAGATTGCATCGCCCTCAGACAAGAAGTCGTATACATGATGCGACAAGGACCCTCAAAGAGCTGTTAAACGTTAAGGGAAGAACCAACTTCGCTAGAGGACGTGAACATCAAGGCCTGCCAAAGTTGACATCGCCAGCTCGCACTATCAACATGATCATCGGCGGCACTAATGACGCCTCTATCAACAGCGTGAAGTTCACCACCACTCACAAGCTCAAGTGGTCTATCACCCGTGAATGGTACGACGGACTCGAAGAAAGTATCATCTTCGATGAGTAGGATGCCGACGGTTTGACTTTTCCTCATAATGACGCCCTCGTTATTATTTTACGCAATTTAGATACTGATGTAAAATGTATCATGGTGGACGATGGAAGTGGCGCATGCATTATCCATCCCTAGTCCTTACCCAAATGAGACTCGAGGATAAGATAGTGTCGCGCGACATCACGCTAACCGATTTTAATAATGCAGTTGAGCGGATATCCATGGAAATTACACTCCCTGTCTTGGTCGGCGGCATGATGCTGGAGACGACATTCCACATCATGGACCAGGCCACTACGTAAAATGTCATAGTGGGACGACCTTGGATACTTCCCATAAGAGCCGTCCCCTCCAGCCTATACAAAGTAATTAAATTCCCAACACCATGGGGAATATTCAGCATATGCGGGGAACAACACACATCCCGAGAATGCTACCGTATTGCCTTAGACAGCACAACCACCCATTAGAAAAAATACAAAGAAAAAGAGGCATAGCAATCAACAGGGTTGAGGTCGACGCAAGAAGAGACCAAGGACGTCATCATGGATCCCGACACGGTCGAGGCTGCATGTTCGATCATAGGAGACCTCGACCCCGTTCAATTGGTCCTCCACGACCATAGCAAAATGCCTATATCGGCTGCAAACTCCGGGAACTAGGTAAGTTCAGTCAATTCTTAATATCTAATGCAGATTTGCTTGCCTTCATCCATGAAGATATGCCGGGCATCCCGATGTTAAATCGCCATACACAAATTAAACGTCGACCCGTTCCACCCCCCAACGAGACATGTCAGGCGCAAATTCAACTCCGCCATCAACGAGGCAGTTCACAAAGAAGTGGAAAAAATGTTAAAGAATGGCCCCATCAGGGAGTCGAAGTACCCTAAGTGGATCGCTAACGTAGTGATGGTAAAAAAATGGGAAATGGAGGATGTGCGTGGATTTCACATATATGAATAAAGCATGTCCGAAGGACTCGTTTCCATTAGCCCACATCGACCAACTCATCGACGCAACAGCCGGGAACGAACTATTGAGTTTCTTGGATGCTTACTCAGGCTATAGCCAAATTCTTATGGAGGAAGAAGACCAGGAGAAGACCACGTTCATCACCCACCAAGAAACGTATTGCTATACGGTCATGCCATTTGGGCTGAAGAAAGTGGGGGCTACATATCAAAGATTGGTAACAAAGATGTTCAAAGACCATCTTGGTAGGACCATGGAGGTATATATAGATGACATGTTGGTCAAGTCCAAAAAGGCATAGGATCACATCGACCATTTGAAAGAAACTTTCGACATACTAAGACGGTACGGAATGAAGCTGAACTTGGAGAAATACGTGTTTGGCGTAGCCTTCGGAAAATTATTGGGTTTTTTGGTGTCGCGGCGAGGTATCGAGGTCAACTCAAAATTATTTTAGTTATCGAGGGGATACCAGAACTTTTAACCACCAAAAAGCAAGTCTAAAGATTGACTGGTCGAATCGTCGCCCTATCAAGATTCATCTCGCGGTCGTCGGATAGATGTCACAAATTTTTGGCGCACTCAAAAAGGACAACAACCTCGAATGGAATCCCAAGTGCGTTCAGGCTCTGCGAGAACTGAAGGCATACCTATCATCACCGCCCCTGCTTTTAAAACCCGAACCTGGAGAACAACTCTTCATCTATCTAGCCGTCTCGGAGATAGCGGTAAGTGCAGTCTTGATCCGCGAAAATAAAGATACGCAATATTCCATCTATTACATTAGCAAAACACTCGTCAACACAGAGACGAGGTACCCCCACCTCGAAAAATTGGCTCTCGCCTTGGTCGTAGCTTCATGAAAACTTAGACCCTATTTTAATGCCACCCATATCGGTCGTCATAACCTTTCCCCTGAGGAGCATTTGGCATAAACCCGAGCTATTGGGGAGGTTGTCCAAATGGGCCATTGAGCTAAGCGATCATGATATCACATACCAAACGCGAACGGCGATAAAGTTGCAGGTGCTCGCCGACTTCGTCGCCGACATCAGTGCAAAAATAATGCTTGAAGTCGAAAGGGAAGCCGTCAAAGTTTCCCTCCAAACACAAGACCTCTAAGTCCTATACACTGATGGTGCATCCAACACATCAGGGTCCGGACTGAGACTCGTACTCGAGGTCCCTACATGCAAAGTAATTCGCCAGTCCATATGGTGCCCGGATATGACTAACAATGAGGCCGAGTATGAGGCCGTAATCGCAGGGTTGAGGCTAGCACTCAAGTATAGGGAAAAGCGGTTGAAACTTCGCTGTGATTCCCAACTTGTAGCCAACCAATTTACAGGGACTTTCCAAATCAAGAAACAAAGGTTGCAAAAATACCAGACCAAAATCTGCAAGCTATTACCTGAGTTCGACGAATGCCAGCTATATTAGATCCCCACGGGCGCAGAATGCCGAAGCAGATGGCCTCTCCAAACTAGCCGCAGCTACGAAAATCATCATGACCGGAGATCAAAGCGTAGTCCATCTCCTTAACTATCGCTAGACCAAATCGAGGTTAAAACCATAAACTTAACTTGGGACTGGCACAATCGTATTATCGCATATTTGCAGGACGACACACTTCCAGGCGACAAGAAAGAAGCCAAGAAACTAAGAAAGCAAACGGCAAGATACAATATCCTTCGTAGCGACCTATACAAGAGGACTTACGACGGCCTTCTGGAGAAATGTTTGGGCCCGATCCAAACCCAGCGTGTCCTCAAAGAAGTCCATGAAGGACATTGCGGTGCTCACTCCAACAATCGAGCACTGGTCATATGCCTTATAAGGGCGAGATACTATTGGCCCACCATGAAAAAGGACGCCGCAGACTTCATGAGGAAATGCGAACAGCGCCAAAAGTAAGCCCCAATGATTCCCTAAGAAGGTGAACACCTCCACTCAGTCACCTCCCCTTGGCCGTTCATCAAATGGGGAATAGACATCATGGGCCCCCTCCCAGCAGGACGAGGTAATGTACGATTCCTTTTGGTTTTAACAGACTATTTCTTTTGGTGGAAGCAGGAGCATTCGCCAAAATACGAGAATAGGTGGTAATCACCTTTATATGGAGAAACATCATCTACCGATTTGGCTTACCCAAGGAAATCAGTTGTGACAACGGACCCCGGTTCACAGGAAAGAAAACCGCTGATTTCTTCGAGAAATGGCATATCAAGAGGATACTCTCAACCCCATATCACCCAATGGGTAACGGACAAGCAGAATCCTCCAATAAGTCCATATTAAACATCATGAAGAAAATGCTCGAAGACGCCAATGGATTATGGCGAAAATACTACCAGAAGTATTATGGACCTACTGAACAACTCCGAAGACGAGCACAGGAGAGACACCCTACTCTTTGTTCTATGGGACCGAGGCAGTAATACCAGTCGAGGTCGTAGAACCCAGCCTAAGGTACTCCCACGAAAGCGGCATGAGTAACGATGAGAGTAGAAGGCAGGAACTCGACGAAATTGATGAACGGAGAGATATGGCATACATAGGAATGGTCGCCCAAAAATAACAAGCAGAGCGCTATTACAATAAGAAAGCAAAGGTCCAGCCGCTTAAAGTCGAGGACTACGTACTGAAAGCCAAAACTCAAGCGAGCAAAGACCCCCGGGAAGGCAAACTAGGAACAAACATGGATGGTCCGTACAAAATCACAGCCAAAGCGAACAAGGGTTCATTCCAACTAGAGACAATAGAAGGAAATCAACTACCAAACAACTGGAACATCAGCCACCTCAAATACTTCAACTTCTAAGAGAAAAAGTGTCCCCTGGGTCATACTTTTTTTCCTTCACTTAAGTTTTGTCCCATTTAGGTTTTCTCAAGGAAGTTTTTAACGAGGCAACGAAGGGAACACTTCGGGTCGAAGTACGCAAAGGTAGGATTGTTGTTACTATTTCATTGCTCGACTTCTCAATACTCTCCAAGTCAAACAATGAAGGGACTAGGTAGAGTGGGATTGGGACTGGAATACCAGCCAACACCCAAAATCTGTAATTTTCTCCAAGTATGTAACCAAAGCAACAATGTCAAAGCAATAAGAAACTTACGTTTATCAGAATACCTACCATCCCTCGACCGCGATTTAACAAAAAGTTAGGTTTGACTAAGCTTGAACAAACACTTACCGGCCCTCGGCCATGATTTAATGAAAGGTTATGTTTGACTAAGCTCGAACAAATACCTACTGGCCCTCGGCAGTGTTTTAACAAAAGGTTATGTTCGACTAAGCTTGAACAAACACCTACCGACCTTCAGCCGCAATTTAAAAAAAGGTTATGTTCGACTAAGCTCGAACAAACACCTATCGACCCTCGGCCACGATTTAATGAAAGGTTATTTTTTGTACTTGAGCTTGAAGGTCACTACATTGGGCCTCCACGCCCCTGATGACCTCAAGCTCCTCTTCCCTACTCCTCAACGTCCCCTCAAGAATGCTATATTTCTCGATGGCCTTCACCAACCCATCGTCCTTCTGTTTTAACTCATCCCTAAGGGCCTGCATATCATTGCCCTCGCGAAATCGCTTGCGGAGTTCTAGGTACTTGCCACGATACTCTAAGTACTTATCTTTCAATTTCACAAATATTTCTTTATGCCTCTTCTCCCTTCGGGCACTCTCGATCTCCAAAATTACCGTCTGTGATCACAAAAAGGAAAGAGAAGAAAGAAGTCAGAACCAAAAACGCCCAGAAAAACAAACAAAAAAAAGAATAGAAAAGAGGTCAAAGCACAAACACTCACCCTAAGAGCAAGGCCATCAATGCTTCTCGACAAATCAGCATTATCTATCTCTTTAAGGGTCTTACCCTCTATATCTAAACAGCGGGGGCCGAGGGCAGGGACTACGTCCTCGGTGTTCTTCAACAGGTCATGATCCATGTGTATCGTGATAGTCCTCGTAGACCCCTCCAACCTTATCTTAAGTTGTGTAAGCCCTTCCTCCATCATCCTCAGGTCGTCCGCATCAACGTCAGAACCTGACTCATCACCATCCATAATGATGCCTTTGCCCCACTCATTAGCGGGCAAAGAGGTAGCTGCGACCGTCCTAGAAGTCGATGCCTCCACTCGCCGCGAAGGGTCGAGAACATCGGTCGTCGTCTCTCCGGTCTCCATCACCGCAGAGGGAAGATACACATCAAAATCGGCTCCCACCGACCTCGGAGCCTCAGGACTCGACTCGACATCATCCCCTACAATAATAGTCCCCGTTTTATGCAGTGAAAAGTCCCTTTCAGCCACACCAACGGCTCAGGTGACTCCTTCACCAGCGTTCACGGACCTCCTCTTTTGAGGTTGGAGATATCCATCGCCAGGCAAAAGTTCATCATCCTCGTTAATGAGAGAATATAGAGGAGAGACCGGGTCTCCACGGCCGAAGTGGAACAGAGTCAGGCGCGGCAACATGATGAGTTGCGACAGAGATATGATCAGTCGCGGTCGAAGCACGGGCTAAAACTGAGGGAGTAGTAGCCTTCCTCTTCTGGAACGAGGGCGTGGGAGCTCTCGACCTCCTTGTAGATCTCCTGGCCGAAGCTATGGAAAAAATAGAAAAAGGGAAAATTAGTGAAGGAAAATGAGCAAAGAAATCAAGACGCTAATGATAGAAAGAAAAAATTACCTGCCGAGGGAGGAGACGGTCGAAATCTCAAAGAAAAGCTCGACCAGTTGCATACCCCCACTGTATGGGGAAGGATCTGTCTAATCCAATCAGCAAGGTGGGTTACCATCTGAAGGGGCCGAATAGTAGCTGTAAAAAGATTAGACGTGCGGCTATTTGACTTAAAAACTAATTTACTATCACATATTAGATTATATTATACTAATAACATATTATTAATGCATTTAAATCCATTTATTTTTAACGACGAATAAAGCATTGGTTATGGATGAGAAAGCACAAAAATGGATATACATGACTATTTTTGGGCTTATCTTATGGAAGAGTGAGCCGTGAGGTGGCGAAATCAGTATTGAGCTTTGCGATTTTTAAGTCATGTGTTTGTCGTTTTCCTTTAGTTTCCACCGTTTCAAAGGGATAATTTTCTACTTAACGGATACCAAATCCGTAATCCATTTTGAACTGTTCCTTAAGTCAGCTCAGATTTTGCTAATAAGCTGCCTCATGGACCATCAAGTAAAAAGCGTCAACTAATTAGGAATATTACAAGTACATTTAAATTTAAAATAAAATCTAAGTGCTTTGGATAAGAGCCACTAGTTTCAAATCTGACAAAGGACCTAATAATCCACTAGCAGCCCAACTCCAACGGTAACAATTTGAAACCACAAGTTAACAAGTTACCGTTATCGACTAATTCCGCCGGAGATGTAAATCACACAACAATTAAGGACTTATTCAGAACCTACTCACTGTTCCGACCAGTCTAGGTGTTACTTGTTAGTGTGCCTGAATTGACTTATACACACACGGAGAGACATATACATTGGGAAAAAAAATGAGGAATTTAGATTTACCTTCGGGACTGGATTTGACATTTTTCCGGTGACTAAATCTGGCAGAAACTGGAGGTTTCTCGGCCGAAAATCCTGAAACAACGGAATAATCTAAAGAATCCTGTCTCATCACAGGCGCCCGAGTGGATTTCGAGATCACGACCTCGTCTCCGTCAGCAACAAAAGCATTTACGTTGAACGATGAATTTTTCTCCGATGCACGTGTTTCCACGAGACCGTACGGATTAAATACTTCCGGAACTTTCTCGACCTTTGCATCATAAACACCAGCAGTAGGATACTCGTAAACCATCGGCCTCGCCTCCACCGCCTGATTCTTCGAGACGGCGCCGTTCAGGTCATGAAGGACCGGAGAGTAGTACTCTGTGGACGGCCTTACATCCTTAATCGGGTGAAACTGCGCCAAATTCTCCGGCGAAACAGCCGCTAGCGCTGGAGATGAGTTCTCATCGAGCTTGTTCTGCAACTTTGAAGAGGCAACAATTGTGATGATAATGCAGTTGATGACGAGGTATAGGTACGGAGGTTTAAGCCACGAAATGACGCCGTTCCATATCGACGGAACTTCACTGACGGCGAAGTCAGTGACAGCTGGAGCAGAGAGCTTTAACATGATACCAGCAGATAAAACGGTAGTCGAAATCAGGAAAATTTTGAGGGATAACATGGAATTAGTTGAACTTTGAAACAACATCGCCATGTTTTTTTCGCCGCCGACTAGCTCCGACCGGTGTTTCACGTTTTCTTAGGATTTGGGGAAGAGCCAAATGAGAGTGAAGAGTTACGCTAAGCAACTTTAGAATATGTAGAGGCGAACCGTTACTTATATATAATGATTTTTTCTTTTCTTTTTCAGTTTTTATATTAGACTGTGACACTGTGGAAGCTCCTTTGCTAAGAAAAAATGACACCTCATTTCGAGCTATACTTTTTAGGTGTAATCAGTAGAACAAAGTATATATAGTGAATTATTTTTTATTTAATTTAATTTATATATATTGGCAGTATAAAAAATTTAATTAAGTAGGAGCCGATAACTTGAAAAATAAAGTTTAATCTTGTTGAATAAAATTTACTAGAATCTATTTACTATTTGAGGGAAATATATATATATATATATATATGCTAGTCAAATCATTTTTTCATAGGCTAATAAATGTATTGCTCCTGTTAAGCTTTTAATAGAATAATAATAACAATTCATGGATGAAAAGCATTTGTCCCATAATCAAATGTAAATAATTACGTTCTTTATCGATTTTAGATTATAAATACCAGTGGGGATGATTACTTATGTATCACTCCATTAGTCAACATGCTAAGGCACAGAATAGAAGATAGGTAAAAACTTTTTCACTCCCCATGTATATATCAATCTAATGAATACTTGATATAATTTATATATATAATTTTGTTTCTACCCACGATAATTTAAACTCTTTTCAAGTAAAATGCATGTCCGAATATTAGGGGTATACATGGACCGGATTGGTTCGATTTTTATCAAAACCAAATCAAACCAACTATATCAGTTTGGATTGGTTCGGTTTTGTCGGGTTTTTCGGGTTTCTCGAATTTTTTTGTTGCATGAATATTCTTTTAATCTTACTTTGTTAAAGTTATAGATAAAGTTTTGATAAGTGAATATATGTTTATTAAAAATTTAAAAAACTAACAAACATATGATCTATTAATATATTCTTATGGGAGAATTTTATTAGTAACACATGATAGTAATTTTTCTAGTTGTCTAACAATAATTTTTTTGTTGACGTATGCTTTCAAGGTTAACCGAATTTAATAATTAAATATAAAAATCAATATGAAACCTAAATAATGATATGTTATATTTAATTTTAAAATTATTAAAATATAATTTCAAATTCGAAAAAGATATAAGAATTTATCAAAAAGATTGAGACATTTCGATAATAATTAGTAAGAAAGTGACGATACAACTCATTATTTAAAGTAAATAAATATGGATATACTTCAGAGTTATATTAAATATTACATCCAATAAGAGGGTCCCAAATATTTCTAGATATTTTTTTAAAATATTATGTCGGTTTGGTTCGAATTTTTTTACTCAATACCAAACCAAATCAAACCAAACCTAGTCGGGTTTTTTATTCGGTTTGGTTTGACTTTTCGGTTTGATGCGGTTTTACGGTTTGGTTTGAACACCCCTGCCGAATACAATTTCAACTTTAAAAAATTATTTTTCATCTCATCTTTAAAAACTCATTTTTTCAAGTTTTAACCAAATTTATGTCCAAACGCTAGCTAAGTATCGCATCCAAAGTAAAATTCTATCAGTCGCTAGACATAGTCATAAGCCAACAATACAATAACAATAACAACAACAACAACAACAACAACAACCCAGTATAATCCCACTAGTGGGGTCTGGGGAGGGTAGTGTGTACGCAGACCTTACCCCTACCCTGGGGTAGAGAGGTTGTTTCCAATAGACTCTCGGCATCCTTCCCTCTAAGAACTCCCACCTTGCTCTTGGGGTGACTCGAACTCACAACCTCTTGGTTGAAAGTAGAGGGCGCTTACCATCATAAGCCAACAATAGTTTAACAAATAAAAAATATCTCTGATTCCAATTAGAAGAGAAAATTGCGGTAATTTAATTATCTGAAAAGTTATACTCTCAACCAGCCAATCCGATCGGCATTTAAGGTGGTTGTTCCCGTGGGCATTTACTAGTGTGGACTCTTGAGAATTCAAGAAGTTTCATGGGAAGTACATGGGGATTAGTTGGACAATTTACTTCAGGAATTTGACTAGAAAAAAAGCCGTTTGCATGTTCTAGGCAAATAAAAATGGTAAATAGAGCATAGAATAACAATGCCTATCATGTATTTTACTAATGCAAAACTGACTTAGATGTAGTCTGAACGAATTAAAAGAGGAGGATTATTAAAAATAGAAAAAAATAATAATTCAACGGTCAAAACAATATAAAAGAAACAAGTGAGCTAACGTTGGCTGCGGGAAGTGTTTACTGGGCATGTGACCAAATGAGTCGGTGTGCCGCTCCCTTAACCGACCATACTTGAGCATGTCCTATTCATTTTTTTTAAAAGGGGAGATTTAAAAAACACATATTTACGAGTTAAATCTTAAATTTTGAGCTGAGTAATATCATACTGCTTATTTTTTATATGAATTTAGGTTATATATATCGCCGTATAAAAATATTTACATTATCAAGTTATATTTATCGATTATAATATATATTTATTTTATTTTTAAGATTATATATTTTATATTTTAAGAAAATTTACCTTTAAATATTTTTTGAATAACTTGATAGCATAAAATAATTCTTACATTGACGGTTTATATACCTTAAAGCGCTTTTGTATGCGAACATAGTATAAGTTTATTGTTTTTAAAATGCAATGGATGCGTTGTGCCGAAAATATTCATCTGCCGCACAATGATATATTTGTATGGGTCAAAATCCATCTTTAGTCGAAATGATATTAGCAAAACATTCCTGGGATGCCACGCGTCGAAGTAATCTAGTTATCAGCGAAGGCCGTGGTCGAAGAGTCAGCAAGACTGAAGTCGAGGAGTTGTCATCGAGGCCGAGGTCAAGCACCTATGGCAGAGCTATAACGGCTAGTTTCGAGATATGACACAAAAGAGAATATTCTAATGAATATTCTCTACACTTGTACTGTTAAGATTTTTAGGAACATGTTCCCTATAAATAGAAAGAGACGCAATGATAGGGAACAAGTGATATTCATTTGTAAAAATATACTTAGACTTGAGAGAGAGAATCGGATTTCATTGCAAGCATACAAACATTATCTTTTCACTAAGATTCTTGCCTCCACTTTTTCACTAGATTCGAGAATAACTCGGATATTCAAAGGATTGTCCATCACTTATCATTGTTAGAAAGATCATTCACTAATTTCATCCTTTCTTGGGTGACTCATTCATTCTATTTACTTAAATGCCATTTATTGTTATCCATCAATATTTAATGCTACATTATTGCCTTTGATTTCTTGAATATTGATTATATGCTACCGTTGTTATCAAGACACACATGCGTGGTATTTATTGCACTTTTGAGAACTTCATCTTTGGGATACTATTGTTAGCTAAGATTAACCCTCATTTATATAAAATTTAATTAATTGAACCAAGATCTATATTTTTTGGTCAAACAATGTGGCGCCGTTTGTGGGAATTTCTTAGTTAAATTTTTAGTTTCCTCTAGATCTACAATTAACGCAAGCCACTAACGTCAAAAACCCCGAGATCTCCTTTCTTTATGCTTACAAAACCCTACATGGCAGGTAATCGAGGAGAAAGAGAAAAAATAACAAGTGACTTCTCCACCAACCTCATGAATGTTATCAACAAAAACTGCGAAACAGTAGGCGAGGACGTGATGCCCAATGCGTCCCCTAGGCGAGGGAGGTCGCCTTCCCCACACCGCAACATAACAAAACCTAGCGGAAAAGGGGCCTCCACGTCTGCAGAAGAAGGGACGCCCCCAGCTGTGAAAAAACTCCTTGAAGCATGGCTGACCGACACGCTAGCGAGCGTCCTCAACAAACTTGCTCCAAGCATGACTGCAGAAATCACAAGAGCTTGCATGATACAACAAACAAACGAGCAGTGCAACCAACCA
>NW_027438623.1:0-56461 GCF_000715075.1 Nicotiana tabacum
CTCACCACTTCCATACCTTTTGAAGAGTCTATGCCATTTTCTATTGAAGCTTTCACAGAAATATTTTCCCTTTTTAATTCCTCTATTGTTTCCTTTAGATCCACAACTATTACCAACAAGTCATCTCTCTCATGCTCTACCTTTTCAATTTTCTCAGTTAGAACATCCATTTCATTCTATAAATCCTCAATTGTTTCTTTTAAATCAACAAATACGACTAGTAAATCATCTCTCTCATGCTCTACCTATCCCAATTCCACAGTTAAAATATTTTTATCATTGATAAGGTTATGGTAAGCATCAATCAGAACGTTTGCTAAGGATACAAGCTTCTTTTGAGAGTACGACTTCAAATTTCTATGAACATCTATAAAGTTTACCTCATCGGCATTATCATCTTCATCCTCGTCAGACTTTGCCATCAGGGCAAAGATGGAGTCATATTCAGCTGCTTCGCTTTCAACGGCTATCATGCGGGTGTCGTCTTGTTCATCATCTCCCTCAGATTCATAGAGGTATCTCCCCATGCAGCAAGATCTTGTTTTACAACATTGTCAGCGACATCTTTTCTTTTGAATTTCCTGTCAAGAATCGGATTCCCCTTGGCCATCTTGTCTATGTTGTGCTTGTACTGGTCTTGCTTGTGGAGAGGACAATCTTTGATGAAATGTCCTGTCTTCTCGCATTTGTGACAACAATCATAGCCTTTTGGTCTGCTAGAGCTGCCTCTTTTCAGAATACCTCATTTATGTGAACCATTTTCTGAAATCTTCGTGTCAAATAGGCCATGTCAGCATCATCACCACCCGAGTCACTGTTGTCTACCTTGAGAATAAGGTTCTTCTCCTTTTTGGGTTCTCTTCCTTCATGGTCCTTCTTATTCTTCTTCATTTTGTAGGTCTTTAAATTTTCAATGAGTTCGTCAATCGTCGGCTTTTGCAGATCTTTTGCTTCCGTGATAGTATTGACATTACTCTCCAAGAACCAGGTAACACACCGAGTGTTTTCCTAACCGGTTTATTCCTTGGAATGATCTCTCATAGAGAATGAAGCTCATTGCTGATGGAAGTGAAGAGAATATGCATGTCCTGAATGGACTCATCATCCTTCATCTTGAAGAATTCATACTTAATAGGGAGCATGTCGATCTTTGACTGCTTGACTAGGGTTTTTTCTTCATGTGCGGTTTCGAGAGCCTCCCAGATCTTCTTGGCAGATTGACAAGCTGAGATTTTATTGTACTCATCTGGTCCAATATCAAAGACGGGGTTCTTCTTTGCTCGGAAGTTTTTCTCTATAGCTTTGCGGTCGAAATCATTGTACTCCTTTTTTGTCTTGGGGACTGTCACTACTGTCTCACCAATGGTCTTCATAGGGACGAAGGGTCCATCACAAATGACATCCCAAAGCTCTGAATCTTCCACTAGCCATAGTATTATCCATTGAATCTTGGTTTGTAGGTAGATTGACCTTCTTCAAAATTTGGTGGAGCAGCCATGTGGATCCTTTATAGGTGTTAGCCTTATAGAAAGAACCTGCTCTGGTACCAATTGATATAAACTAAGAGTCTACTAAACTGTATAGAGAACATGAACCTCTATCAGTTCCCACAAAACACACATATACACACATCAGTAAGTAGATAACACAACAGTATTTTACATGGAAACAGCTCACGGGATTAAAAAATCACGACCTACGCTCATAGGATTTCAACTTCACTAACCGAGCAATTTTAGATTACAACCTATTGTAATCTAGGAATTAAACTCTTAATCTCTCACTTACTAGCAAGCCTCTTTGTAATAACTCTATTACAAAGCTCACCATTTTGACTAACTCTAGCGAAACACAAACACATGATTTATGATTTACAAAGATACCTACAAGATGCTTCTAACTAAGCTGAGTAGGAATTACAAGTGAATAACATTAACAAAGATACAACAATACTAAGGACTTACGATGAACTCAGTGTTGGGATATGGTCCTTTGTTCTATTGTTGCTTTGTCCTTAAGCCTTGCAGTGAATGAAGGCGATTGCACACTTGAGAGAGAATTAATGATTTAGGGTTTGCACTTGTGTGTTTTCCCTTGCCTCATGTTGGTAATATATAGGTGAGGTCACTGGGATGATGTAAGCAAGTATCTGGTACACATCATGCTCCAAAAAGTGATTGATGCAATGTTGCGTGTGCAGTGCAACAACTTTAACAGCTGGAAGGAGTTGACTTGTACTATGACCGGAGGAACTGATAGCCATTTGTTCTCTCTGTCATTCCTTTGACTAGTATTATTGGAACTTGTGCCCGACATGTGATTTGTTGTTCTGAGTACTTTGAGACTGTGTATCAGATTCTCTATCTGATTCTCATATGAAGTTTGTTAAATCATCAAAATACAAAGGTATATAACTTATCAAAGCTTCAACATCTGTCTTAAATAGAAATATAAAACTCAGTACCAATGACTTGCAACTATTGCAAGTCTCTAGTTCCCTTTTTTCCTTTTATACACAAAAACTCACATATCATTAATCAAGAGTTTTACTAGAATATTTGATATTTTGAAGTAAAAATTAAAATACTTCTAAGATGTACCTTAGGTAAATATCTTTAAAGGGGGGGGGGGAGCATTATTGAAGTAGATACAATCAGGGGTAAATTTAGGGGCGCAAGGGTGTTCACCCGAATCCACTTCGCCCAAAAATTATACTGTATATATAAGGCAAAATCTGATTTTTACCTCTATATATTATGTTTTGAGTTCACTTTACGTAGCCCAAATTCCAAAAGTATGGCTTAATGGCCAAGAGGGTCATAATCATTATGAGGTCATTGGTTCAATTCCCGCTAGCTACAATCTTTTTAAATTTTTTTACTTATTCCTTTTTTGAACCACCTTAACAGAAGTCCTACCTCCGCCACCGAATACAATACGAGGTATGCTGAGAAATTACTTAGCTAAAATTTAAAAAAAAAAAAGATGAGAAATTACGTTACAACGAAAGAGAGAAAATTTATCGTCAGTGTCGTACTTCTGGAACGTTGTTAGTTTCTAGAATACAAATATTTACCCAAATTAATTGAGTGTGCTACGTGTAAGCTAAATATGATGACTCGACCTTCTCGTTCCGATTAGCATCCTGTCCAATACGGGACTCGCAGCTATAGTGGGCCCTACAAAAGGAAATGGACCTTTTATTTTGCGAGAAGTCAAGGGGGAGTATTATAAATATATTATATTATGGATGTTCATTTAGTACTCCGTTGTAAATAAGCTTCCTGAAGAAGCTTATCCATATGGGACTCCACCGTAAATATGTTTATCTATTTAGTACTATATTGGAAATAAGCTTCCTGAAGAAGCTTATCACTTCGGTACCCGGTTATGGATAAACATTACCCCCAGTATAAGTTTATCCATACCGGGTATAATAGGCTTATCTTTTCAGTACCCAGTTATGGATAAACATTACCCCCGGTAAAAGATTATCCATACCGGATATAATAAGCTTATCCATTCAGTACTCCGTTATGGATAAATATTGCTCTCAGTAGAAGATTATCCATACCTGGTATAGCAGCAGCTTACACAGCAGCTTGTAGCAGCTTACACAGCAGCTTGTAGCAGCTTACACAGCAGCTTGTAGTAGCAGCTTACACAGCAGCTTATAGTAGCTTACACTGCAGCTTGTAGTAGTAGCTTACACAGCAGCTTGTAGTAGCAGCTTACGGAGCAGCTTCCTTTCTTCTATAAATAGAAGATATTTCAGTTCATTATGTACATCAGTTTGAATTCGAATAATATATCAGTTTCTCTATATACTTGTCTTTACTTTATAGTCTTTATTTTATAACACGTTATCAGCACGAAGCTCTACCATCTCGAGCAAATATTTTGAAAGTATCTGAGGTAAGAACTTTCTTTTCCTAAATAATGTCAAATCTTTCTAAACTTGAATTTGTAGCCCTGGATATATCGGGCAAAAGCTACATGTCTTGGGTACTTGATGCTGAAATTCATCTTGATGCGATGGGTCTGGCAGACACCATCAAGGATAAAAACCAGGCATCAAACCAAGACCGTGCCAAAGCAATGATATTCCTACGCCATCACCTTGATGAGGGCCTGAAAATGGAATATCTCACTATTAAAGATCCAGTCATACTGTGGAATAATTTGAAAGATAGATATGACCACCTGAAGATGGTCGTTCTTCCACAGGCACGTTATGATTGGACTCATCTAAGGCTACAAGATTTTAAATCTATCAGTGAGTATAATTCTGCTATGTTCAGAATTATTTCCCAATTAAAATTATGTGGTGATAATATTACTGATCATGATATGTTGGAGAAAACTTTCACCACTTTTCATGCCTCGAATATGCTCCTGCAGCAGCAATATCGAGAGATGGGATTTAAAAAGTATTCTGAACTTATCTCACACCTTCTTATAGCAGATCAACATAATGGGCTATTAATGAAAAATCATGAAAGCCGACCTATTGGTTCTTGTCCATTCCCTGAAGTGAATGAGACGAACTTCCACCAAGCTAAACGTGGAAGAGGTCATGGCCCCAGTCGTGGTCATGGCCGTGGTCGGGGAAGAAACCCCAATCATGATAATAATAATGCACCAAAGAAGCCTCCTCACCACCAGCAGTGGAAAAGGAAGGAACAAAAGCATGAAGCGGTGCAAGCGCCAAATGCAGAAAATGCATGCTATAGATATGGAGGAAAAGGGCACTTGTCACGTACTTGTCGTACGCCAAAGCATCTGGTTGAGCTTTATCAAGCCTCCCTGAAGAAGACAGAGAAAAATGCTGAAGCAAATTTTATTTCTGAAGATAATTTAGACTTCATGCATTTGGATGTAGCTGATTACTTTGCACTCCCAGAAGGAGAAATAAGTCATGTAATCGGTAGTGAATCTGTAGAAATGTAAATATTTTAATTTGTGTTGTTTGTAATAAATAGTATGGTTATGTAATTATTGTACATAAATAAAAGTTATGTTTTGATAATGATATTTACTATAATATATTTTATTTATGTTATTTTGAAGAATATGGATAACCCTCAAATTATGTTTGGATCAAAGACAAATCATGAAGATATGTGTGTTATTGATAGTGGAACAACACATGCCATATTCAACGATCAGAAATACTTTTCTTATTTGCATAAGGAAAAAGCAAATGTTTCAACAATTTCTGGTAATATAAGTTTGATTGAAGGCTCCGGAAGAGCCATAATATTTCTGTCTAAGGGAACAAAACTTATTATAGACAATGCATTGTTCTCCTCCAAGTCCCGAAGAAACTTGTTGAGTTTTATAGATATCCGCCGAAATGGGTATCATGTAGAGACAATAGATGAAATGAACAGGGAATATCTTTGTATTACAAAGAATATTTCTGGCCAGAAATGCATTGTAGAAAAGTTACCAACTTTATCTTCTGGCTTATACTATTCAAAAATTAGTACAATTGAAGCACACTCTATCGTAAACCAGAAGTTTACGGATTCAAATACTTTTGTGCTTTGGCATGGCCGTTTGGGCCATCCCGAATCAATAATGATGAGACGAATTACTGAAAATTCGAGTGGGCATCCATTAAAGAACCTGAAGATTCTTACAAATGACGAATTTTCTTGTGATGCTTGTTATCAAGGAAAAATGATCACTAGACCATCACCAATGAAGGTTGATATTGAATCCCCTGCCTTTTTAGAGCGTATACATGGGGATATATGTGGACCTATTCACCCACCAAGTGGGTTGTTTAGATATTTTATGGTCCTAATAGATGCATCTTCAAGATGGTCTCATGTGTGTCTTCTATCATCTCACAACCTGGCGTTTGCAAAGCTATTAGCCCAAATAATTCGATTAAGGGCACAATTCCTAGATTATCCTATAAAGGCTATTCGCCTTGATAATGCTGGAGAATTCTCATCTCAAGCTTTTGATGATTATTGTTTATCCGTTGGGATAAAAGTTGAACATCCTGTAGCTTATGTTCATACCCAAAATGGCATTGCAGAGTCATTTATTAAACGCTTGCAATTGATAGCAAGACCACTACTTATGAAAACAAAATTGCCCACTACTGTTTGGGGCCATGCTATCTTGCATGTAGCATCACTTATCCGTCTTAGACCGACACATTATAATAAATATTCTCCGTCACAATTAGTTTTTGGTCATGAACCAAATATTGCCCATCTACGAATTTTCGGATGTGCTGTATATGTGCCAGTAGCACCACCACAACGTAGTAAGATGAGACCACAGAGAAGGATAGGAATATATGTTGGGTTTGAATCACCCTCTATTATTCGCTATCTTGAACCATTGACAGGAGATTTATTTACTGCTCGATTTGCAGATTGTCGGTTTGATGAAACAAATTTCCCACAATTAGGGGGAGAGAAAAAGGAAATCAAAAGAGAAATTGTGTGGAAATTTTCATCATTATCTCACTTTGATCCCCGTACCCCTATATGTAATCAGGAGGTCCAGAAGATCATCCATTTACAGAATATAGCAAATCAAATGCCAGACGCATTTACTGATTTGAAAAGGATAACTAAGTCACATATCCCAGCAGAGAATGTGCCTATCCGAATTGATGTCCCAATGGGACCATCTACTAGCATGAGAGCTAGTGAACCTAAAGCACGCCTGAAGCATGGTAGGCCTTTGGGTTCTAAGGATCGAAATCCTCGAAAAAGAAAATCGACAAATGATCAAAACGATACTATGAAGGGATCCCCTGAAGAGACCCAAAATCTGATTAGTTCTGAGATTCCTGAAGAAATCAATGAACCTGAAGCTCATGTGAGTGAGGAACTTTTAATAAGTTCGAACGGTGATGGGATTAATTTAAATCGATTTGAAATAGTGGTGGATAATATTTTTGCATATAATATTGCACTTAATATTATGCAAGATAGTGAGGATCTTGAACCTCGATCTGTCGAAGAATGTCGACAAAGATTTGATTGGCCAAAATGGAAAGAGGCAATTCAATCGGAATTGAAGTCACTTGCTAAAAGAGAGGTCTTTGGACCAGTAGTCCAAACACCTGCTGGTATAAAACCAGTTGGTCATAAATGGGTTTTTGTGCGAAAAAGGAATGATAAAAATGAAGTTGAAAGATACAAAGCTCGCCTTGTTGCACAAGGATTCTCACAACGACCTGGAGTCGATTTTGATGAAACATATTCACCTGTTATGGATGCCATAACATTTCGATATCTCATCAGTTTAGCACTACATGAAAAGCTTGAAATACATCTAATGGATGTAGTTACAGCTTATCTGTACGGTTCACTTGATAATGAAATTTATATGAAAATTCCTGAAGGATTTAAAATGCCTGAAGCAAAATCTCAGGAAATGTATTCAATCAGATTACAAAGATCTTTGTACGGTTTAAAGCAATCTGGGCGCATGTGGTATAATCGCCTTAGTGAATATTTGCTGAAAGAAGGTTACATAAATGATGTTATTTGTCCATGTATTTTTATAAAGAAAATGGCATCAGAATTTGTTATACTTGCTGTTTATGTTGATGACATAAATCTTGTTGGAACTCCAGAAGAGCTCCAAAAGGCAATTGAATATCTTAAGAAAGAATTTGAGATGAAAGATCTTGGAAAGACAAAACTTTGTCTTGGTCTGCAAATTGAACATTTAGCAGACGGGATCTTTATCCATCAATCTGCCTATACAGAAAGGGTCTTAAAACGCTTTTACATGGACAAAGCGCACCCATTGAGTACACCAATGGTTGTTCGATCACTTGAAGTGAATAAGGATTTGTTCCGACCTCCAGAAGAGGACGAGGAACTCCTTGGTCCCGAAGTACCCTATCTCAGTGCAATTGGTGCACTAATGTATCTTGCTAATGCTACAAGGCCTGACATAGCATTCTCTGTTAATTTACTAGCAAGATATAGTTCTTCTCCTACACGGAGACATTGGAACGGGATTAAGCATATATTGCGATATTTAAAGGGAACTCTTGATATGGGTTTGTTTTATGCTAACAAAGATAGTGCAGACCTTGTTGGTTATGCAGATGCAGGTTATTTATCTGATCCCCATAAAGCTCGATCTCAAACCGGCTACGTATTTACATATGGAGGTACTATCATATCATGGCGCTCCACAAAGCAATCTATTGTTGCTACTTCTTCAAATCACGCTGAGATAATAGTTATTCATGAAGCAAGTAGGGAATGCGTATGGTTGAGATCAATAATTCATTTTATTCGAGAAAAATGTGGTTTGGAATGTGAGAAAAGACCCACAATTTTATACGAAGATAATGCTGCATGCATAGCCCAATTGAAGGGAGGATTTATAAAAGGAGATAGAACGAAGCATATTTCACCAAAATTATTCTACACACACGATCTTCAGAAAAATGGTGACATTGATGTGCAACAAATCCGTTCAAGTGATAATCCAGCAGATTTATTCACTAAATCTTTGCCAACTTCAACTTTTGAGAAGATGGTATACAAGATTGGAATGCGGAGACTCAAATATTTGAAACAAGGTTTTCATCAGGGGAGTAAAATACGCGATGCACTCTTTTTCCCTTACTAAGGTTTTTTCCCATGGGGTTTTCCTTATAAGGTTTTTAATGAGGCACCTAACAATGCGTATTACTAAATATGTGTACTCTTTTTCCTTCACTAGAATTTTTTTCCCACGTGGTTTTTCCTAGTAAGGTTTTAATGAGACACATGATCTTTTAATGAACATCCAAGTGGGAGTGTTATAAATATATTATATTATGGATGTTCATTTAGTACTCCGTTGTAAATAAGCTTCCTGAAGAAGCTTATCCATATGGGACTCCACCGTAAAAATGTTTATCTATTTAGTACTATATTGGAAATAAGCTTCCTGAAGAAGCTTATCACTTCGGTACCCGGTTATGGATAAACATTACCCCCAGTATAAGTTTATCCATACCGGGTATAATAGGCTTATCTTTTCAGTACCCAGTTATGGATAAATATTACCCCCGGTAAAAGATTATCCATACCGGGTATAATAAGCTTATCCATTCAGTACTCCGTTATGGATAAATATAGCTCTCAGTAGAAGATTATCCATATCTGGTATAGCAGCAGCTTACACAGCAGCTTGTAGCAGCTTACACAGCAGCTTGTAGTAGCAGCTTACACAGCAGCTTATAGTAGCTTACACTGCAGCTTGTAGTAGCAGCTTACACAGCAGCTTGTAGTAGCAGCTTACGGAGCAGCTTCCTTTCTTCTATAAATAGAAGAGATTTCAGTTCATTATGTACATCAGTTTGAATTCGAATAATATATCAGTTTCTCTATATACTTGTCTTTACTTTATAGTCTTTATTTTATAAGTACTTTTTCTGTTTTTTTTGTATTATTATGAAAATAAAGTCAATCTTGACATTTTGTGAACATTTTCCTAAGAATGGTGATGCCTGGAAAGCATCCAAGCAGCAAAGTAAATGCTGCTGTGACCTCTGAAACTTCAAGCGCTATCAATGGTTGACTTTATTGTATCTAGAAAGCTTCTACGTACAAAAGGGTCCTAACATAACATATATAGTGCGACCTTTTTCTTTTTTTGTTTATTTTATTTTGCACGAGGCTTGAATTTGTTTTCTGTATTTCTTGACTCTTTTATTATGAAAAGTAAGTCAACGTTGAATATTTGTGGATATTGTCCAAGCCTCGGAAGGTTAGAGAGCAGGGTCCTCTCTTCTCTTTTGACATCAAGAAAGAGCACATTAACGCATGTTTCCCAAGAGGGTGGAATATTACAAAATTTTAATTAATTGATAACATGTCATATGTTGAAAAAAATGATATGGAGTATCATATAATTCGATATCCATAATCTAATATGTAATAATAAAAACGGTGCCTAAAATTCTTTACTCCACTCCACTGATAAACAGATTTTAGCAACAAAAAAAAAAAGATAAACAGATAAAGTGACAGATTAATATTAATAAAAGAAAGAAAAAACAAAACTTGCATGCCACTGCTTACCCTCCAAAAATATAACGCTATAAATTTCACTCCTCTGTCTTTGCCTCACTCGCTCTTTCTTTCATCTTCACAAAGCTGTCTTAAAAATTTCAACAAAAGTAGCTCAACACACACCATATATAATAAATTCCTCTACTGGAACCAAATTCCAAGAGCGAGCTTCAGCCGTTATTTTTCTGATTTGCTCTGTGGCCATTCACTTTCGAGAATTCATAAAATCGGCACAAATGGAAATTCCGCTGCCGAACCAAAAGAACAGGCGGACAGTAAGACTCCCGGCGAAACGAGGGGAAGTTAAAGTCATGATTTTCAGGAAACTGTTGAAATCGGTGGCTTCGGTTTTCATGATGAGAAACAGAGCTGGAAAAATGGAAACCGTTCTTCTTATCTGATGATTTTAGCTCACTGTATTTTTTTTAAAATAGTTTATTTTGTTTGCAGTGTGGATCATAAGTTCAAAACGTTGTACCACTTGTCTGCTTCTTTTCAGTTAAAAACAAATAAAATAATTTTCCTTTTATTTCCCTTTCTCGCACGATAAAGATTAACTACTGTAGTCCATTTGATATCAATCACTCTATCTGTTTTAGTTTATGTGAATCTACTTTTTGTTGTGTCGTCCGTTCAAAAAAAAAAAACCCTTTCTAAATTTGAAAACAATTTTATTTTAACTTTCATATTATATCTTTAATGAGAGACTTTAGAGCCCCGGAAATACTATGATACCACAAGTTTCAAAGGAATTATGTCCATGCAAATATTATAATTTGTTTAGGATCACAAATCTCAAAAGTGAAAAGTTTTATGGTATGTCTCACACAACTCACAGTAGTTGTTGTGGTCTCTTTTTATCACACAAATTTGTAGACTCATATCTTACGCTTTCGAATCCACAAAATTGTAAGACGAAAATGATAAAAACATTTCCTCAAAAGTCTCATTTTTATTAGTGTGGCCGTGTGAACTAAGTTGAATTAAATTGACCAAATGTGAATTGCAGGGGACAATGTTGCCTTCCTTTGGTTGATGTATAATTTTCTAAAGAAATTTCCTTTGACTTATTTTAGTCACTTGTAACATTGGTTCGAAGTCAAATATCCGGGTGGGGATGTTGAGCCTTACAGTCCATCAACCGTGGCAGGGTATCATCATATGACTATGATTGGTAGCTAAAAGAAATCGAACCGTCAATACTAACTAGATAATTAAGTCTATTCTTAATTTAGAGATTTTAATGGAGTAAGATTATTTTCCAACTCCAGACCTTGTTGTTCAAAAGTTTAGAAAGCACTCTCATGGAGATAATTCAATTCATCATGAGATCACTTAAATATATAATGGTCTTATAATTTAAAATTCAGGAGCTTTTGACATATGCATAGAGAATTAGAATCAGTAAATACCAGCCCTTAAGCTTATGTACAAATAATTTATTTTTCTTCCTCAGCTTATGTACATCTAAGTTAGATCTTTTCTACTCGTCTGCTAACCTTGTGAAAACATGACAATTGACAATGATCAATCAAAATGATTGTTTAGACAAGGATTTAAATGAGTATGTTTTAGCTATAGTTAGGGGTGACAAAATGGTTAAAAGAAAATATTTAACCACCCATATTATTTATTAAAAATGGATTGGATAATGAACTTTTTAAAAACGGGTCAAATGGATAAGAACTATATTATCCATTTAGAAAATTGATCAAATTGGGGGTTCCTCAAGTTAGGGAGACTAAGCTAGCGTTTGACCATAGATTCCCAAATTTGTTTTAAAAAGTCTGATTTGGATGAAGTTTGGTTTGAAGTGGAAAATGTGTTTGGACATTAGTTTTCAAAACATATTTCCCAAATTTATTTTAGAAAAACATGTTCTCCCTCTGTTCCAATATATATGAACCTGTTTGACTAGGCACGAAGTTTAAGAAAAAATGAAGACTTTTGAAATTTGTGGTACTAAAGAAGTCAAAAAGGGGCCCATAATATTTGTGTATTTATAAAAACTTCTCATTAAGGGTAGCATTGTAAGTTTAAGCTAAATTTTACCAAATATAGAAAGAGGTCATTCTTTTTGGAACGGACCAAAAAAAGAACTAGGTTCACATAAACTGGAACAGGGGGAGTATATTATTAGCGTTTGTAAATATTTTGGCCCAAAATCAGCTATTGAGCTGATTTTGGGATTGGGATTTTGCCCAAATATAGGCAAAATCTATGGCTAAACACGTGTTTGTTAAATAAAACCCAAATTTATTTAGGCAAAATCTATGGCCAAAAGGGTCCTAATAATTTTTCCAAAAGTGATCATATGCAAGAATTCATGGATAATATGGTTACTCATATTATCCGTCGGTTAATCATTTTTTATCCGTATTAAATATGGGTCGGATCGAATAATTTATTCGTTTTTTCATTACTCGTTTTTTACCCGAACTATATCCGACCCGACCTGCCTGTTAGTCACCCCTAGCTATAGCCAAGCCACATATATGCACTTTAATTTCACGTCCGAAATCGCCCTCTGCTCGTGTACTAGTACTATTAGCCTTGCTACTAAGTACTTGCTAGGTTTTATCTTTTTGCAGAGCTTTTAACTTCTTGTTGCATTTATCTAAAAGAACTTTTAACTTAGTCATGCTTCTTAACTTCAATGGAATTGACAACTTTTTGTTATCAATCGACGATCAACTATATATGCTTTAATTACGCATATTAAGCTTAAGACGCCGTAATCTTCGGCCTCATTTGTTTGCACTTAATGGATGTCTAAATCTTAATTATTCAGATCTCAGACAATAAGTGCGTTTGTTTTTAAAGTCTGAATCTTAATTATTTAGATTTTAATCATTAAGTGTGTTTATTTATTTTTTACTTTACAATCACTTAATGAGTCTGAATAGGTGTGTATGATTAAGATCTATAACAGAGACTTAATTTCATTAAGATGCTATCACATACTATTCATTATTAACTGCCGTCACCGCCTATCATTATAAACTACCATCATGCCGCCACCACAACCACCACCACCACCACGCCACCATCATCCTCAATCATAGCCGCCACCATTATCGACCATCATTATCCACTATTCCCACTGCTCCGACCACCATCATTCTCTCCCATAATAAATACTTATTCACCTCAACTACCATAACTGACCACCCCATCGATCACCATCAACAACCACAATCGTCACTGCCCATCATTATAACCTACCACCACCAACCCACCACCTTCTTCAGTCACAATTACTACCATCATCCGCCATTATTAACTATCATCAACTACCAACACCATCATCAATCATAATCGCCACCATTACCAATCACTACTAGCTACTAGCATGAACCACCATCATCAACCAAAACTACCACCAACCATCGCATCTAGTCGGCATTCACCTCTTAGCCATCACCACCAACAAAATCATATTTTAAAAAGCTACATATTTTATTGATAGAATATTAGATTAGTTATTTCATTTGAATTTTATGTTTATTAATTTTCAAATAAAGATAAATTTTATACATTCAAATGTTAAAAATTAAATAGTCTTAATTATTTTTGTTCAGATCTTAATATATTCAGATGTGTATTCAGATTCAGACGTCTTAATCTTAAAAAAATCAAATGAGGCCTGAAAACATTTAATTAGAGCTTATAGGTGGGGCGGCAGAAAATCAGGTAAATTAATCAAAAATCTTTTAGAATTAGGTTCCTCTCGGCATCATTTTAAGGTCCCCATACAAATTCTTTTAAGTTGCAAGCTCTAGAGAAAGTGAGAGATGGGGAAAGATTGAAGTCCACGTTATAATCTGTCGTGTCACCTGTTTAACAATGTGGTTTTCAACTCAATCAACCTTCTCAATTTTGAACCTTTCAAGACAATTAGGGGTGACAAAATGGTTCAAAGAAAACAGTTAACCATTTATATTATTTATTAAAAAATTGGGTTGGATAATAAACTATTTAAAAACGGATCAAATATAAATAAGAACCATATTATCCATTTAGAAAATGGATAACCAATGGGTCTAACTTTTACATTTGTAAAGCCTCAAATTGGGGGTTTCTCAAGTTAGGGAGACTAAGAATTCTCCCAAAAGTGATTGTATGTAAGAAGTCATGGATAATATGGTTATCCATATTATCCGCCGGTTAACTCATTTTTTATCCGTATTAAATATGAGTCGGATCGGATAATTTACCCGTTTTTTCATTATCCGTTTTTAACCCGAACCATATCCAACCTGACCCGCCCGTTACCACTCCTAAACACAATGAACTGGCCTTTTTCTACTCAATTCAAAAACATGGTTATCATATCTGTTGAACCGCTGCCTTGTCACCAATATAACATACGATTTTCAAGTCAATGAACCTTGGCAAATTTGAACCTTTCAACTCAATGAACCTTTAAAAAAAACTGAACCTTTTCTACTCAATTCAACAGTATGGTTCTTATCGCTATATATGGACCTTTCTTCTTCTTTTGCTTTCTTCTTTGACCACCCAATGAAACCTTCCAAAAAATTGATTCAATTCATTTTTAATATTTTTGACATATTTATTAACAAATTATTTTTTAATTCTCCTGGGATTGGGTAATAATTTTAGACTCTTCAAAAATTATACATATCAATATACTCCCTCCGGTCCAAAATAAGTAATTTTTTGGCCTTTTTTTTGTGGTCCAAAATTAGTGACTTTTTCAGATTTCAAGAATGAATTAATTATTTTTGTCATATATTGTCCTTGGAGTAAATAGTGTTGAAGTATGTGTTAGGAGTGTTTATGTGAGATAATAAAGGTTAATATGATCAATTTCATTGCTCATTAATATTAAAAGGTGAATTTCTTAATATGTATGAAAACATCCAAAAAAATCACTTATTTTGGACCGGAGAAAGTAATCATTTACGGGAGCAAGTACATGAAAACTAATAGTATAATTAATGTCTTAAAGCAATGCTTATTTTGCATTAAATTTATTTGGCTAAAAGAAATGTTTAAAAAGCACCTGTAATTGAATCTTATCCTACTAATCAGAATTGGACTTTAGGAAAATGGACCATTTTCCAAGAAGCCAGATGCGCCATTGGTCAGTCTTGGGAACCAAGTAACTTGAATTTGCAACTTGATCCTTCTTTAGACTTATATAAAGGTAGCCTCCCTTAAGCACATTTCTTCAATCATCAGCCTCTTAATATTAGCGACTCATCTATTTCAATCTCCAACTTTCAAAAGCTTTGTTTCACTCTGTCCTTCAGAATATCTTCTTTTCTTGAGAATTGATCAAAACCAAAAACCTATAAATGGAAAAAGCACTGACCAAGTCAAACCAGAAGCAGTGGGTTCCTCCAAGAAGGGGCCAAATCAAGATGAAGATTATGAAGTCTATGGTGAAATCAGCAGTCGAATTAGCTTCAACGGGGGGCCGATCAGAAAGGAAGAATGGAAGTGGAGGGTACTCGACACCATCAATGGCAACCCCAGGAGAAACTCCTAGTGGCTACGATTCCGGTGCTGATTCTGACCGGTGACTTACACAGATGATTATCATTTTAAAAATTAGTAGCAAATTGGCGGAATACTTGCGAATATTCGGAAGTGGGAAATTCATGTTCCCCTATTTTCTCCCCCAGCTCCAGCTTAGCTTGAAGATACTACTGTTTGGGTCTGCCGGATCAACAGTGGTAATTTACTAATTACCTTGTGACCCAAAATCCCGAGCTAAGTTTGGAGGTGGGGGTGTCTTGTCTTGGATGTTGTTTTTACATCAAAGCTTAATGCTCTGATGTAATTCTGTTTTTATTTTTCAATTTGTGTATAAGCTAAAGAAGTAAAAATGATTGGGGAGAAAATTAAGAGCTCAATCTTTTTCTTTTGACTTGTGTGATTGTGACCTGCTTCAAAGAGTTCCTGCTTGTCCTAATATTTCTTATTACTAGTACTAAATAAATACTTTTGGTGATGGGGCCATTATTTTTGGCTGCTATTCCTCTCTCTTTAGGTTTTCAAGAAAAGAGGCATACTGCATCATGCTTATTTCTGCCGACCAATGGTACAACTTTGGCCATAGATAAAACTACAAATATTTGATACTCCTATAATATTTGGTAATTACATTTTCAAACAACCCTTTTTAACTTAAAAAATATTCATTTCGTTCGTCTTCCTATGTGTTTCCCCCCTCTATTGCTTGTTTCATCAATGTGGCGAGAGTATGATTCCTTTTAGTTTGACATGTGAGCCGATCGAAAGATGGCCGTTGATTTTTCATTGAAGCTGAGTCTCTAGAAAGTATGGATTCCTCCCCTTCATATGCAAAATGTTGATTGAGTTGGACATGACTTGGGGATTAGTGGACTCATATTTTCATACCTAAATAATGATGCAGAAAACAAAAACCAAATTGTAAAACAAAAAATCACTATTTTTCTACGAAAAAAATATAAATAAATTGCACCTTATGTTGAGTGTCCAATAAGATATGATTAGGGGTGGCAAAATGGTTAAAAAAATAGTTAACCACCCATATTATCCGTTAAAAAATGGGTTGAATAATGAACTTTTTAAAACGGGTCAAATATGGATAAGAACCATATTATCCATTTAGAAAATGGATAACTAATGGGTCTAACTTTTACATTTGTAAAGCCTCAAATTGGGAGTTACTCAAATTAGGGAGACTAAGAAATCTCCTAAAAGTGATCATATGCAAGAAGTCGTGGATAATATGGTTACTCGTATTATCCGCCGGTTAACCCGTTTTTTATCCATATTAAATATGGGTTGGGTCGGATAATTTATCCGTTTTTTCATTACCCCTTTTCAACGCGAATCATATCCGACCCGACCCGTCTGTTTGTCACTCCTACATATAATAATATAATTTCATTACACAAAATGATAAAGTTAAAGTATTTAAATATAAAAAAAATCATAATTTTTTTACAAACAATTAATAAAAACATTTAAATTATAGTAGTCTAGTACCACGGCACTGTGCTGCAATTCAATAAACCGATCGGCTTTTACTGTAGAAAATATTCAGCATAAAGGCAAAAGGCGGGGATAGGTATTATGACCATTGATATTTAGCTTAAAGTATATATGTGTGTATATCGCCTCACATTTTACTCGTGTTTCATAGATTTCGAATGTGAAATGTATTGATTTATGTTAATTCGTGGTTTTTTATGTGTAGGAATCAACCGGAGGAAATATGGGGTGAAATGTGCGAGATTAGAACCAAAAATGAGCAAAATTGAAAAATGATCATTTGTATGGGGCACTACCTGTGGCGCAGAAGTAAGAATCTTTATTTTCCCAGCACCATGAATAGATAAAACTTTCCAACGTATATAAAAGCAAAACTAAGCTTATTTGAGAGGGAAGACACCACTTTAAAAAAAAATATACACGAGGAACATTCGGGAGCAAGGATATCTCAATTTCTTTTTTTAGTATTCTCAATTATTCAATACTTGTGAATTTGTTTTGATATTATCATGAGTGGCTAAAACTCATAGTTCTGGGGTTGTGATTTAGCCATGAATATTGTTGTTTAATATTGACTTAACATTGATCATAATTCACTAATATATGATTGTTTCTTCAATTTTGTGATTAATTGCTTAATTATCTGGCCAACAGTTAGGTCCTAGTTACTATATATGCTATGTTTGGGAAAGCTACGTCTAGATTGGAGAAGAATTGAAGAGAGTATGATCTTAATTCTGAGTGGGGGTGGATTTGTAGTTAAGGATAGAAATACACCTAGTCACGGTGCTTAATTAAATATTGTAATCTTAATGTGTTCTTAATAGATTGATTCCATAGGAATATAGGCGTTAATCTATTTTGAATAGACGAGTAGAAATTCAGGAGAATACTACGGGAGTAATTATTCGATTAATTAGCAACCATGAGTGAATTATATGATGGGGAGAGTTAATTAGAACACAATAAAATTGATGAATCGATCACAACTCTAGAATATTTGTCTCTACTGAATACACAACAACCATATTATTACTTGATAAATTAGTTACTTGTTAGAATTATCGCTTAGTATAATCACACTTTTGGACTCTTATTGACTTGACTGAATAATAATCTTGGTAAAACTAGTGGGTAGTTAACACAAGTCTCTGTGGGTTCGACACTCGACTTGTCATTTTATTACTTGTATGGCCATGTATACTTCTGTGTGCGTCTGGGAGCAATAAATTTTTGGCGTCATTGTTGGGTACTTGAATATTGACTACTTTCTAGTTTTTACATTAGTTATTTATTTTGTCAAGTCTAACATTTTTTTTGGTTGCTCTACTCTTAAGAACTTTGATTGAATGCGAAGGGTCAAAGCCATGATAGACTTCAAGGCTTTGAACCCGAATCTGAGAGAACATTTTACAGGGGGTTGAGGGAAGTAAGGGACACAGATAATCTTCAGGCACTTATTTCATTTTCTGTAGACATGGTAGATAAGCAACATATGTCTATTCAGGAGGTGGCAATTCCCGGCATTGCTAATGTCACCTCCAACACTGTGAACTCCAGAATCACTGGGCACTTTGAACTGAAATAAAGCATGATCCAACTACTATATACGAATGGGCAGTTTATGGGTCTTCCATACGAGGATCCACAACAACACATCCTGAACTTCCTGGGGATTAATGATTCTTATCACTAACAGAGTCACTCTAGACTATGTGAGGATCACAATGTTCCTGTTTTCTCTACTGGTCGAAGCAATGTGGTGGTTGAAGGCAGTACCAGCTAATTCTATAACATCATGGAATGATCTGGCAAGAAAATTTTTTGCAACGTTCTTTCCTTCAGGAAAAACTGCAACGATCAGAAGTGAGATCATCGCCTTCAAATAGAAATCGGGGAGTCTTAATACTCAGCTTTGGAAAGGTTCAAGGGTCTATTCAAATATTTTCCTCATCACAACTAGACAAATGAAGTGTTAGCTTACACTTTCATAGAAGGGATACATCCTGAGACAAAAATTATGGTGGATGCTGCAGCGGAAGGTCAAGTGTTGGAGAAAAGCTTCGATGAGATATATGCATTATTGAACAAATTCTCCAAAAGCAATCCTGATTGGAAAGGAGACATGGACAGACAAGCAGTGCAAAAATTTGCAGGGGTTCTCGAGTTAGATGTCATCTCTGCATTATCAACGCATGTTTTTGGCCAACCAAGTCAATAAGATGACTTTGGTTATTAACAAGCAACAAGCTCAACTAGTGCAACAGGTTCAAATACTTTATGAAGTATATGGAGAGGGTTAAACAATTAATGTATGCCTAGTTAATCCAGAGTCTGTATGTTTTGTGGGTAATGCAAATAAGGGCCAAACAAATTAGTATGAGAACAAGTACAATCCTAACTGGAGGAACCACCCAAACTTCTCTTGGGGTGGAAACCAATATGCTCAGAATTAGTACAGACCACAAGCTCCTCAACAACAATATAGACCAACTCAGGCTGAACAATCTACAAACCCAATGAGTCACATTCAGGAGATGCTAAAGAAATTGGCAGTTGATCAGTAGGCTCAGGCAGCAACCCACACTGCAGCGATTCGTAATTTGGAGAGACAAGTGGGGAAACTGGCTAGTGCTCTTCCAAGCAACACTGAGGCTAATCCTAAGACATCTATTAATGTTATGTTATTGAGGAATGGGAGACAGTTAGAATAAGTCTCGTCAAAAAAGATAAAGCAAGTGAAATTTCATGAGAAACTAGCCACTATAGAAGCAGAATCGAAAAAAGCAAAGGAGATAGAGAAGCCAGCTGAAGAGGCGGCGGCTAAGCAACCCCCACCATTAATTGCGAGGCCACCACCTCCGTTCCCTTAGAGATTGCAGAAAGTGAAGGATAATGCAACCTATAAAAAGTTTGTTGATATTTTGAAGCAGGTGTAAATCAATATTCCATAGGTAGACATCCTGCAAGAAGTGCCCAAATATGTCAAATTCATCAAGGACATAATGGCAAATAAGAGTAGGTTGACAGAGTTCGAAACTGTGGCACTCACTGAAGAATGTAGCTCAAGAATTCAAAGCAAGATACCTTAAAAATTGAAGGATCCAGGTAGTTTCAATATTCAAATCTCGATTGATAAGCATGCAGTCGGGCAAGCTTTGTACGATCTTGGGATGAACATCAATTTGATGCGGCTATCTATGTTTAGACAGCTGGGGTTGGGTGAGCCGCGGCCCAACCATGATAATTTTATATTTTGTTGATCTCTCCCTTACTCATCTTGAATGAGTGATTGAAGATGTGTTAGTTCAAGTGGGTTCTTTAATATTTCCTACTGATTTTATTATCTTGGACTATGAGCCTGATCAAGAAGTCCTTTTTATTTTGGGGCGTCCATTCATAGCCACGGACCGAGCTATTGTTAATGTGTGTGAAGGAAATATGACGATGAGAGTGGGTGATCAGGTGAAGGTATCCAATATGTATAAAGCACACAGATTGTCAGCGCACTATGAAGAGTTATCCATGATTTCTATGATGGAAAGTGATGCGGCATCATTGGTACCTTATATGAGCCCCATAGATCCTCTTGTTTATGTCCATGGGTTTGGGAGATTTGAGAAGTTGGATAGATCTGTCACTTTGACCCCTCCTAAGCCATCTATTGAAGAAGCTCCAAAGCTAGAGCTTAAGCCCCTTCCAGTGCATATGCGCTATGCTTATTTAGGAAACTCTGAGACATTGTGTCACAGCCCAAACCGATGGGCCGCGACGGGTGCCTGAGTCATATCTGTCAAATACCCCTAAGCATGCGTCTAAGATATAAACCTGAATAACATCTGTTGTATTACGAAAATAACAGAGATGAAGGAAAAATGTCATCAAGCCATATGTAAGTATACATGCAGAATACAGTGGGCGAGCCGGCAAGGCTGCTACAGACAACCATACATCCAAAACTGAAAGCCGACAAGGCCACATATAACCCAACTAGACATACTGTCCATAGACCTCTAACAAAAACATAACTGTACAAAGACGGGACTGAGCCACGTCAAACCCATATACATACATATATATATAAACGTATCGTACCAAGATCAAAAGCAGCTCCGGATCAAATGGAGCACGCCAACTCTCGCTGATCAAGGATCCTAAAAAAGGGGGACCGTCAGCTTGCCTACCTGCACCTGCGGGCATGAAACGCATGCCTCGTGAAATAGAGCGTCAGTACGAAAAATG
Source organism: Nicotiana tabacum (assembly GCF_000715075.1). NCBI lineage: Eukaryota > Viridiplantae > Streptophyta > Magnoliopsida > Solanales > Solanaceae > Nicotiana > Nicotiana tabacum. The sequence continues at coordinate 21,315 of NW_027438623.1, forward strand.
TAATGAGTATGTAAGGCATGACAATTAGTACATAAAAGACATAGATGAAACATGAAATACTGAAACACATCTTTAAATATGAATAACTTTGTAAATTCTTAAATATTTATAACATCATACACATGCGTAAAAATGTCGTGTCATGCATAGGTATGGGTGTACATAATATCATCAAGCCACTGAGGGCATCCCATCATATCGTCTCGGCCATTGTGGGAACATCATCAACATGTACCAGCTGATCAAATGGTGGTGCGTATATAACGTCATAACCTTTTTCCATATCCCATATACATATCCATACATATATACGCGTATATAATGCCGTCTGAGTCATATTTCAGCCACTGTGGGCATCATCATCATATACCAGCTGATCAGGTGGTGATACGTATATAACGCCGTAACCTTTTTCCTGTATCCCATATAAATATAATATACATATATACGCGTATATAACGTCATCTGGTCATGGGTCAATGCATATGTATAAATGGGTGAAATGCATGAAAAATACGTAATAATCTTAATATTCTTTCCGGATAACCTTTTTCAACTGTGTATTATTCTGAGACCCATGACCAGGAAATAATAATATTTTTCATGGGGAATCAAGAATATAGACACCCCTAATAACTCTATGAATAGAGTAATTAGGGAAACTGTGTATTTGCTCGTTTCTTCAATATAATTTGGACCATGCCAAAAGAAAGAAGGGATGACCTTAACATACCTGGAGTAGAAAAAACTTCGTATAATATTCTTGGCGAATATTACACCGTACTCTTTTAGAACCACAAAATTTGAACAGAATTAAGCTTCTGCTCGTTGATGTATTTGAACGCGTGAACTTCTGTTCTTAGCGTTACATTATTTGAACCAAGAAAGAACATTCTCTTGCCTTAGGATTTTGTTGATTATTTCCTTTGGTTCTATTTCCTTGTCCAAAAGATGAACTTAACTTTTGATCTCTAGTGTAGTTTAATGAAAATGCTGAAACGTTTTATTTTCTTGCCTATTAATTCCATTAAGCTTAGGTAGCCAGCCACCTACTCCAACATGACCATGAGTCATTATTTGGAAAGTGGTTGGTTGCCACGTGGGGTGGTATAATTTATTAGATTTTTATCCACTTATTAGTTAATCGGGTAATATTCCGTTATTCGGTAATTAACCAATTACCCGCATAATTTTAAAATGACCACAAATTACTTAAAACTTTATTTATTTTTAAAATACTTCATATATATTTTATATATTATACTACCGTGGTCATATAGTACCTTGTATGGTACTAGTTCATAATTATCGGGTATTCTCGCTCGACCCGTATTTTATTCCAAATTGGCCACTTTTAACGAAACTCGTTTTCTTTAATCTGTGTACCCCCTTATCCTTCATAACACTTATTTATCGCTTGTTATAAATAGCGTAAGTACGTTAATGTCAAGATGATCTCATCCCCGAGTCTACGTCGGTTAACTAAAAATAAAATTTTAACGTACGAAAACGTGAGATGTAACACTCTTCCCCCCTTAGAAACATTTGTCCTCGAATGTTCAACTCCCCATGATCTATATAACATTGGCAAGGTCTCCTCTGTAACAACACCATTACCAACTCTCCCTGTAGAAGCTTAATAATCCAACGATACATAGGACCATAATTATGAATAACGACAATGGCCTCTCATGACCAACGACAATAACCAACACAAGAATTTATACACGTACCTTATGATAATGACGTCTCAGTCGGACCCTCCTCTAGAGGAGGAAATAAGTAGGGATATCTAGACTTCATGTTTTCCTCGGCCTCCCAAGCCATTTCTTCCACATTGTTGTTTCTCCAAAGTACTTTCACGGAGGCTACCTCCTTATTCCGCAGCTTGCAGATTTGTGGTCTAGGATAGCAATCGGAACTTTTTCATATGATAAGTCTTCTGTAATCTGTACATCATTCATGGGCACCACTCGGGTAGGATCGCCAATGCACTTTTGTAACATAGATACGTGAAATACTGGATGGACAGACTCTAATTCCGAGGGCAATTCTAACTCATAAGCTACTTGGACCACTCTCCGAATGATCCTATAAGACCCAATATACCGTGGGCTAAGTTTTCCTTTCTTGCCAAACCTCATCACACCCTTCATAGGTGACACCTTTAACAATACCCAGTCATCAACCCCGAACTCTAATACTCGACGCCGCATGTCATAATATGACTTCTGGCGGCTTTGAGCTGTCAATAGTCGATCCCGAATCAACTTTACTTTCTCCATGGCTTGCTGAACCAGGTCTGGCCCATGTAATCCAGATTCTCCAACATCGAACCACCTTATAGGCGACCTACACTTTCGTCCGTAAAGAGCTTCGTATAGGCGACCTACACTTTTGTCCGTAAAGAGCTTCATGGATGATTTTTCAGTCTTTGGGTCTTCTTATGATGATTGTTTGAAGAATTTAAGCAAGGTGTTGGCCCGTTGTGAAGAAACAAATTTGGTGTTGAAGAAACAAATTTGGTGTTAAATTGGAAAAATATTATTTTATGGTACAAGAAGGCATCGTGTTGGGCCATAGAGTGTCAAGGAGTGGCATTGAAATTGATAAGGCGAAGGTGGAGGCGATTGAAAAATTGTCTCCACCCATTTTGGTGAAGGGTGTCCGGAGTTTCTTGGGACATGCGGGATTTTATAGATGCTTTATTAAGGATTATTCAAAAATGCTACTCCTTTGTGCGGGTTGCGTGAAAAGGATGTAATCTTCAATTTTGATGAAGCATGTCTGAAGGCATTCGAGGAGCTCAAAAATAAGTTGGTAGCTGCCCCCATTATTGCGGCACCGCATAGGTCCTTACCATTTGAACTTATGTGCGATGCAAGTGACCATGCTACTGGGGCAGTGCTAGGCTGGAGGAAGGACAAGATATTTTACTCCATTTACAAGTGAATAACATTAACAAAGATACAACAATACTAAGGACTTACGATGAACTCAGTGTTGGGATCTGGTCCTTTGTTCTATTGTTGCTTTGTCCTTAAGCCTTGCAGTGAATGAAGGCGATTGCACACTTGAGAGAGAATTAATGATTTAGGGTTTGCACTTGTGTGTTTTCCCTTGCCTCATGTTGGTAATATATAGGTGAGGTCATTGGGATGATGTAAGCAAGTATCTGGTACACATCATGCTCCAAAAAGTGATTGATGCAATGTTGCGTGTGCAGTGCAACAACTTTAACAGCTGGAAGGAGTTGACTTGTACTATGACCGGAGGAACTGATAGCCATTTGTTCTCTCTGTCATTCCTTTGACTAGTATTATTGGAACTTGTGCCCGACATGTGATTTGTTGTTCTGAGTACTTTGAGACTGTGTATCAGATTCTCTATCTGATTCTCATATGAAGTTTGTTAAATCATCAAAATACAAAGGTATATAACTTATCAAAGCTTCAACATCTGTCTTAAATAGAAATATAAAACTCAGTACCAATGACTTGCAACTATTGCAAGTCTCTAGTTCCCTTTTTTCCTTTTATACACAAAAACTCACATATCATTAATCAAGAGTTTTACTAGAATATTTGATATTTTGAAGTAAAAATTAAAATACTTCTAAGATGTACCTTAGGTAAATATCTTTAAAGGGGGGGGGGGAGCATTATTGAAGTAGATACAATCAGGGGTAAATTTAGGGGCGCAAGGGTGTTCACCCGAATCCACTTCGCCCAAAAATTATACTGTATATATAAGGCAAAATCTGATTTTTACCTCTATATATTATGTTTTGAGTTCACTTTACGTAGCCCAAATTCCAAAAGTATGGCTTAATGGTCAAGAGGGTCATAATCATTATGAGGTCATTGGTTCAATTCCCGCTAGCTACAATCTTTTTAAATTTTTTTACTTATTCCTTTTTTGAACCGCCTTAACAGAAGTCCTACCTCCGCCACCGAATACAATACGAGGTATGCTGAGAAATTACTTAGCTAAAATTTAAAAAAAAAAAAAAGATGAGAAATTACGTTACAACGAAAGAGAGAAAATTTATCGTCAGTGTCGTACTTCTGGAACGTTGTTTGTTTCTAGAATACAAATATTTACCCAAATTAATTGAGTGTGCTACGTGTAAGCTAAATATGATGACTCGACCTTCTCGTTCCGATTAGCATCCTGTCCAATACGGGACTCGCAGCTATAGTGGGCCCTACAAAAGGAAATGGACCTTTTATTTTGCGAGAAGTCAAGGGGGAGTATTATAAATATATTATATTATGGATGTTCATTTAGTACTCCGTTGTAAATAAGCTTCCTGAAGAAGCTTATCCATATGGGACTCCACCGTAAATATGTTTATCTATTTAGTACTATATTGGAAATAAGCTTCCTGAAGAAGCTTATCACTTCGGTACCCGGTTATGGATAAACATTACCCCCAGTATAAGTTTATCCATACCGGGTATAATAGGCTTATCTTTTCAGTACCCAGTTATGGATAAACATTACCCCCGGTAAAAGATTATCCATACCGGATATAATAAGCTTATCCATTCAGTACTCCGTTATGGATAAATATTGCTCTCAGTAGAAGATTATCCATACCTGGTATAGCAGCAGCTTACACAGCAGCTTGTAGCAGCTTACACAGCAGCTTGTAGTAGCAGCTTACACAGCAGCTTATAGTAGCTTACACTGCAGCTTGTAGTAGTAGCTTACACAGCAGCTTGTAGTAGCAGCTTACGGAGCAGCTTCCTTTCTTCTATAAATAGAAGATATTTCAGTTCATTATGTACATCAGTTTGAATTCGAATAATATATCAGTTTCTCTATATACTTGTCTTTACTTTATAGTCTTTATTTTATAACACGTTATCAGCACGAAGCTCTACCATCTCGAGCAAATATTTTGAAAGTATCTGAGGTAAGAACTTTCTTTTCCTAAATAATGTCAAATCTTTCTAAACTTGAATTTGTAGCCCTGGATATATCGGGCAAAAGCTACATGTCTTGGGTACTTGATGCTGAAATTCATCTTGATGCGATGGGTCTGGCAGACACCATCAAGGATAAAAACCAGGCATCAAACCAAGACCGTGCCAAAGCAATGATATTCCTACGCCATCACCTTGATGAGGGCCTGAAAATGGAATATCTCACTATTAAAGATCCAGTCATACTGTGGAATAATTTGAAAGATAGATATGACCACCTGAAGATGGTCGTTCTTCCACAGGCACGTTATGATTGGACTCATCTAAGGCTACAAGATTTTAAATCTATCAGTGAGTATAATTCTGCTATGTTCAGAATTATTTCCCAATTAAAATTATGTGGTGATAATATTACTGATCATGATATGTTGGAGAAAACTTTCACCACTTTTCATGCCTCGAATATGCTCCTGCAGCAGCAATATCGAGAGATGGGATTTAAAAAGTATTCTGAACTTATCTCACACCTTCTTATAGCAGATCAACATAATGGGCTATTAATGAAAAATCATGAAAGCCGACCTATTGGTTCTTGTCCATTCCCTGAAGTGAATGAGACGAACTTCCACCAAGCTAAACGTGGAAGAGGTCATGGCCCCAGTCGTGGTCATGGCCGTGGTCGGGGAAGAAACCCCAATCATGATAATAATAATGCACCAAAGAAGCCTCCTCACCACCAGCAGTGGAAAAGGAAGGAACAAAAGCATGAAGCGGTGCAAGCGCCAAATGCAGAAAATGCATGCTATAGATATGGAGGAAAAGGGCACTTGTCACGTACTTGTCGTACGCCAAAGCATCTGGTTGAGCTTTATCAAGCCTCCCTGAAGAAGACAGAGAAAAATGCTGAAGCAAATTTTATTTCTGAAGATAATTTAGACTTCATGCATTTGGATGTAGCTGATTACTTTGTACTCCCAGAAGGAGAAATAAGTCATGTAATAGGTAGTGAATCTGTAGAAATGTAAATATTTTAATTTGTGTTGTTTGTAATAAATAGTATGGTTATGTAATTATTGTACATAAATAAAAGTTATGTTTTGATAATGATATTTACTATAATATATTTTATTTATGTTATTTTGAAGAATATGGATAACCCTCAAATTATGTTTGGATCAAAGACAAATCATGAAGATATGTGTGTTATTGATAGTGGAACAACACATGCCATATTCAACGATCAGAAATACTTTTCTTATTTGCATAAGGAAAAAGCAAATGTTTCAACAATTTCTGGTAATATAAGTTTGATTGAAGGCTCCGGAAGAGCCATAATATTTCTGTCTAAGGGAACAAAACTTATTATAGACAATGCATTGTTCTCCTCCAAGTCCCGAAGAAACTTGTTGAGTTTTATAGATATCCGCCGAAATGGGTATCATGTAGAGACAATAGATGAAATGAACAGGGAATATCTTTGTATTACAAAGAATATTTCTGGCCAGAAATGCATTGTAGAAAAGTTACCAACTTTATCTTCTGGCTTATACTATTCAAAAATTAGTACAATTGAAGCACACTCTATCGTAAACCAGAAGTTTACGGATTCAAATACTTTTGTGCTTTGGCATGGCCGTTTGGGCCATCCCGAATCAATAATGATGAGACGAATTACTGAAAATTCGAGTGGGCATCCATTAAAGAACCTGAAGATTCTTACAAATGACGAATTTTCTTGTGATGCTTGTTATCAAGGAAAAATGATCACTAGACCATCACCAATGAAGGTTGATATTGAATCCCCTGCCTTTTTAGAGCGTATACATGGGGATATATGTGGACCTATTCACCCACCAAGTGGGTTGTTTAGATATTTTATGGTCCTAATAGATGCATCTTCAAGATGGTCTCATGTGTGTCTTCTATCATCTCACAACCTGGCGTTTGCAAAGCTATTAGCCCAAATAATTCGATTAAGGGCACAATTCCTAGATTATCCTATAAAGGCTATTCGCCTTGATAATGCTGGAGAATTCTCATCTCAAGCTTTTGATGATTATTGTTTATCCGTTGGGATAAAAGTTGAACATCCTGTAGCTTATGTTCATACCCAAAATGGCATTGCAGAGTCATTTATTAAACGCTTGCAATTGATAGCAAGACCACTACTTATGAAAACAAAATTGCCCACTACTGTTTGGGGCCATGCTATCTTGCATGTAGCATCACTTATCCGTCTTAGACCGACACATTATAATAAATATTCTCCGTCACAATTAGTTTTTGGTCATGAACCAAATATTGCCCATCTACGAATTTTCGGATGTGCTGTATATGTGCCAGTAGCACCACCACAACGTAGTAAGATGAGACCACAGAGAAGGATAGGAATATATGTTGGGTTTGAATCACCCTCTATTATTCGCTATCTTGAACCATTGACAGGAGATTTATTTACTGCTCGATTTGCAGATTGTCGGTTTGATGAAACAAATTTCCCACAATTAGGGGGAGAGAAAAAGGAAATCAAAAGAGAAATTGTGTGGAAAGTTTCATCATTATCTCACTTTGATCCCCGTACCCCTATATGTAATCAGGAGGTCCAGAAGATCATCCATTTACAGAATATAGCAAATCAAATGCCAGACGCATTTACTGATTTGAAAAGGATAACTAAGTCACATATCCCAGCAGAGAATGTGCCTATCCGAATTGATGTCCCAATGGGACCATCTACTAGCATGAGAGCTAGTGAACCTAAAGCACGCCTGAAGCATGGTAGGCCTTTGGGTTCTAAGGATCGAAATCCTCGAAAAAGAAAATCGACAAATGATCAAAACGATACTATGAAGGGATCCCCTGAAGAGACCCAAAATCTGATTAGTTCTGAGATTCCTGAAGAAATCAATGAACCTGAAGCTCATGTGAGTGAGGAACTTTTAATAAGTTCGAACGGTGATGGGATTAATTTAAATCGATTTGAAATAGTGGTGGATAATATTTTTGCATATAATGTTGCACTTAATATTATGCAAGATAGTGAGGATCTTGAACCTCGATCTGTCGAAGAATGTCGACAAAGATTTGATTGGCCAAAATGGAAAGAGGCAATTCAATCGGAATTGAAGTCACTTGCTAAAAGAGAGGTCTTTGGACCAGTAGTCCAAACACCTGCTGGTATAAAACCAGTTGGTCATAAATGGGTTTTTGTGCGAAAAAGGAATGATAAAAATGAAGTTGAAAGATACAAAGCTCGCCTTGTTGCACAAGGATTCTCACAACGACCTGGAGTCGATTTTGATGAAACATATTCACCTGTTATGGATGCCATAACATTTCGATATCTCATCAGTTTAGCACTACATGAAAAGCTTGAAATACATCTAATGGATGTAGTTACAGCTTATCTGTACGGTTCACTTGATAATGAAATTTATATGAAAATTCCTGAAGGATTTAAAATGCCTGAAGCAAAATCTCAGGAAATGTATTCAATCAGATTACAAAGATCTTTGTACGGTTTAAAGCAATCTGGGCGTATGTGATATAATCGCCTTAGTGAATATTTGCTGAAAGAAGGTTACATAAATGATGTTATTTGTCCATGTATTTTTATAAAGAAAATGGCATCAGAATTTGTTATACTTGCTGTTTATGTTGATGACATAAATCTTGTTGGAACTCCAGAAGAGCTCCAAAAGGCAATTGAATATCTTAAGAAAGAATTTGAGATGAAAGATCTTGGAAAGACAAAACTTTGTCTTGGTCTGCAAATTGAACATTTAGCAGACGGGATCTTTATCCATCAATCTGCCTATACAGAAAGGGTCTTAAAACGCTTTTACATGGACAAAGCGCACCCATTGAGTACACCAATGGTTGTTCGATCACTTGAAGTGAATAAGGATTTGTTCCGACCTCCAGAAGAGGACGAGGAACTCCTTGGTCCCGAAGTACCCTATCTCAGTGCAATTGGTGCACTAATGTATCTTGCTAATGCTACAAGGCCTGACATAGCATTCTCTGTTAATTTACTAGCAAGATATAGTTCTTCTCCTACACGGAGACATTGGAACGGGATTAAGCATATATTGCGATATTTAAAGGGAACTCTTGATATGGGTTTGTTTTATGCTAACAAAGATAGTGCAGACCTTGTTGGTTATGCAGATGCAGGTTATTTATCTGATCCCCATAAAGCTCGATCTCAAACCGGCTACGTATTTACATATGGAGGTACTATCATATCATGGCGCTCCACAAAGCAATCTATTGTTGCTACTTCTTCAAATCACGCTGAGATAATAGTTATTCATGAAGCAAGTAGGGAATGCGTATGGTTGAGATCAATAATTCATTTTATTCGAGAAAAATGTGGTTTGGAATGTGAGAAAAGACCCACAATTTTATACGAAGATAATGCTGCATGCATAGCCCAATTGAAGGGAGGATTTATAAAAGGAGATAGAACGAAGCACATTTCACCAAAATTATTCTACACACACGATCTTCAGAAAAATGGTGACATTGATGTGCAACAAATCCGTTCAAGTGATAATCCAGTAGATTTATTCACTAAATCTTTGCCAACTTCAACTTTTGAGAAGATGGTATACAAGATTGGAATGCGGAGACTCAAATATTTGAAACAAGGTTTTCATCAGGGGAGTAAAATACGCGATGCACTCTTTTTCCCTTACTAAGGTTTTTTCCCATGGGGTTTTCCTTATAAGGTTTTTAATGAGGCACCTAACAATGCGTATTACTAAATATGTGTACTCTTTTTCCTTCACTAGAATTTTTTTTCCCACGTGGTTTTTCCTAGTGAGGTTTTAATGAGACATATTATTCTTTTAATGAACATCCAAGGGGGAGTGTTATAAATATATTATATTATGGATGTTCATTTAGTACTCCGTTGTAAATAAGCTTCCTGAAGAAGCTTATCCATATGGGACTCCACCGTAAAAATGTTTATCTATTTAGTACTATATTGGAAATAAGCTTCCTGAAGAAGCTTATCACTTCGGTACCCGGTTATGGATAAACATTACCCCCAGTATAAGTTTATCCATACCGGGTATAATAGGCTTATCTTTTCAGTACCCAGTTATGGATAAATATTACCCCCGGTAAAAGATTATCCATACCGGGTATAATAAGCTTATCCATTCAGTACTCCGTTATGGATAAATATAGCTCTCAGTAGAAGATTATCCATATCTGGTATAGCAGCAGCTTACACAGCAGCTTGTAGCAGCTTACACAGCAGCTTGTAGTAGCAGCTTACACAGCAGCTTATAGTAGCTTACGCTGCAGCTTGTAGTAGCAGCTTACACAGCAGCTTGTAGTAGCAGCTTACGGAGCAGCTTCCTTTCTTCTATAAATAGAAGAGATTTCAGTTCATTATGTACATCAGTTTGAATTCGAATAATATATCAGTTTCTCTATATACTTGTCTTTACTTTATAGTCTTTATTTTATAAGTACTTTTTCTGTTTTTTTTGTATTATTATGAAAATAAAGTCAATCTTGACATTTTGTGAACATTTTCCTAAGAATGGTGATGCCTGGAAAGCATCCAAGCAGCAAAGTAAATGCTGCTGTGACCTCTGAAACTTCAAGCGCTATCAATGGTTGACTTTATTGTATCTAGAAAGCTTCTACGTACAAAAGGGTCCTAACATAACATATATAGTGCGACCTTTTTCTTTTTTTGTTTATTTTATTTTGCACGAGGCTTGAATTTGTTTTCTGTATTTCTTGACTCTTTTATTATGAAAAGTAAGTCAACGTTGAATATTTGTGGATATTGTCCAAGCCTCGGAAGGTTAGAGAGCAGGGTCCTCTCTTCTCTTTTGACATCAAGAAAGAGCACATTAACGCATGTTTCCCAAGAGGGTGGAATATTACAAAATTTTAATTAATTGATAACATGTCATATGTTGAAAAAAATGATATGGAGTATCATATAATTCGATATCCATAATCTAATATGTAATAATAAAAACGGTGCCTAAAATTCTTTACTCCACTCCACTGATAAACAGATTTTAGCAACAAAAAAAAAAAGATAAACAGATAAAGTGACAGATTAATATTAATAAAAGAAAGAAAAAACAAAACTTGCATGCCACTGCTTACCCTCCAAAAATATAACGCTATAAATTTCACTCCTCTGTCTTTGCCTCACTCGCTCTTTCTTTCATCTTCACAAAGCTGTCTTAAAAATTTCAACAAAAGTAGCTCAACACACACCATATATAATAAATTCCTCTACTGGAACCAAATTCCAAGAGCGAGCTTCAGCCGTTATTTTTCTGATTTGCTCTGTGGCCATTCACTTTCGAGAATTCATAAAATCGGCACAAATGGAAATTCCGCTGCCGAACCAAAAGAACAGGCGGACAGTAAGACTCCCGGCGAAACGAGGGGAAGTTAAAGTCATGATTTTCAGGAAACTGTTGAAATCGGTGGCTTCGGTTTTCATGATGAGAAACAGAGCTGGAAAAATGGAAACCGTTCTTCTTATCTGATGATTTTAGCTCACTGTATTTTTTTTAAAATAGTTTATTTTGTTTGCAGTGTGGATCATAAGTTCAAAACGTTGTACCACTTGTCTGCTTCTTTTCAGTTAAAAACAAATAAAATAATTTTCCTTTTATTTCCCTTTCTCGCACGATAAAGATTAACTACTGTAGTCCATTTGATATCAATCACTCTATCTGTTTTAGTTTATGTGAATCTACTTTTTGTTGTGTCGTCCGTTCAAAAAAAAAAAACCCTTTCTAAATTTGAAAACAATTTTATTTTAACTTTCATATTATATCTTTAATGAGAGACTTTAGAGCCCCGGAAATACTATGATACCACAAGTTTCAAAGGAATTATGTCCATGCAAATATTATAATTTGTTTAGGATCACAAATCTCAAAAGTGAAAAGTTTTATGGTATGTCTCACACAACTCACAGTAGTTGTTGTGGTCTCTTTTTATCACACAAATTTGTAGACTCATATCTTACGCTTTCGAATCCACAAAATTGTAAGACGAAAATGATAAAAACATTTCCTCAAAAGTCTCATTTTTATTAGTGTGGCCGTGTGAACTAAGTTGAATTAAATTGACCAAATGTGAATTGCAGGGGACAATGTTGCCTTCCTTTGGTTGATGTATAATTTTCTAAAGAAATTTCCTTTGACTTATTTTAGTCACTTGTAACATTGGTTCGAAGTCAAATATCCGGGTGGGGATGTTGAGCCTTACAGTCCATCAACCGTGGCAGGGTATCATCATATGACTATGATTGGTAGCTAAAAGAAATCGAACCGTCAATACTAACTAGATAATTAAGTCTATTCTTAATTTAGAGATTTTAATGGAGTAAGATTATTTTCCAACTCCAGACCTTGTTGTTCAAAAGTTTAGAAAGCACTCTCATGGAGATAATTCAATTCATCATGAGATCACTTAAATATATAATGGTCTTATAATTTAAAATTCAGGAGCTTTTGACATATGCATAGAGAATTAGAATCAGTAAATACCAGCCCTTAAGCTTATGTACAAATAATTTATTTTTCTTCCTCAGCTTATGTACATCTAAGTTAGATCTTTTCTACTCGTCTGCTAACCTTGTGAAAACATGACAATTGACAATGATCAATCAAAATGATTGTTTAGACAAGGATTTAAATGAGTATGTTTTAGCTATAGTTAGGGGTGACAAAATGGTTAAAAGAAAATATTTAACCACCCATATTATTTATTAAAAATGGATTGGATAATGAACTTTTTAAAAACGGGTCAAATGGATAAGAACTATATTATCCATTTAGAAAATTGATCAAATTGGGGGTTCCTCAAGTTAGGGAGACTAAGCTAGCGTTTGACCATAGATTCCCAAATTTGTTTTAAAAAGTCTGATTTGGATGAAGTTTGGTTTGAAGTGGAAAATGTGTTTGGACATTAGTTTTCAAAACATATTTCCCAAATTTATTTTAGAAAAACATGTTCTCCCTCTGTTCCAATATATATGAACATGTTTGACTAGGCACGAAGTTTAAGAAAAAATGAAGACTTTTGAAATTTGTGGTACTAAGGAAGTCAAAAAGGGGCCCATAATATTTGTGTATTTATAAAAACTTCTCATTAAGGGTAGCATTGTAAGTTTAAGCTAAATTTTAACAAATATAGAAAGAGGTCATTCTTTTTGAAACGGACCAAAAAAAGAACTAGGTTCACATAAACTGGAACAGGGGGAGTATATTATTAGCGTTTGTAAATATTTTGGCCCAAAATCAGCTATTGAGCTGATTTTGGGATTGGGATTTTGCCCAAATATAGGCAAAATCTATGGCTAAACACGTGTTTGTTAAATAAAACCCAAATTTATTTAGGCAAAATCTATGGCCAAAAGGGTCCTAATAATTTTTCCAAAAGTGATCATATGCAAGAATTCATGGATAATATGGTTACTCATATTATCCGTCGGTTAATCATTTTTTATCCGTATTAAATATGGGTCGGATCGAATAATTTATTCGTTTTTTCATTACTCGTTTTTGACCCGAACTATATCCGACCCGACCTGCCTGTTAGTCACCCCTAGCTATAGCCAAGCCACATATATGCACTTTAATTTCACGTCCGAAATCGCCCTCTGCTCGTGTACTAGTACTATTAGCCTTGCTACTAAGTACTTGCTAGGTTTTATCTTTTTGCAGAGCTTTTAACTTCTTGTTGCATTTATCTAAAAGAACTTTTAACTTAGTCATGCTTCTTAACTTCAATGGAATTGACAACTTTTTGTTTTTGTTTCATAATTTTAATTTCCATATAATTTTTGTAAATGAATCAATCGACGATCAACTATATATGCTTTAATTACGCATATTAAGCTTAAGACGCCGTAATCTTCGGCCTCATTTGTTTGCACTTAATGGATGTCTAAATCTTAATTATTCAGATCTCAGACAATAAGTGCGTTTGTTTTTAAAGTCTGAATCTTAATTATTTAGATTTTAATCATTAAGTGTGTTTATTTATTTTTTACTTTACAATCACTTAATGAGTCTGAATAGGTGTGTATGATTAAGATCTATAACAGAGACTTAATTTCATTAAGATGCTATCACATACTATTCATTATTAACTGCCGTCACCGCCTATCATTATAAACTACCATCATGCCGCCACCACAACCACCACCACCACCACGCCACCATCATCCTCAATCATAGCCGCCACCATTATCGACCATCATTATCCACTATTCCCACTGCTCCGACCACCATCATTCTCTCCCATAATAAATACTTATTCACCTCAACTACCATAACTGACCACCCCATCGATCACCATCAACAACCACAATCGTCACTGCCCATCATTATAACCTACCACCACCAACCCACCACCTTCTTCAGTCACAATTACTACCATCATCCGCCATTATTAACTATCATCAACTACCAACACCATCATCAATCATAATCGCCACCATTACCAATCACTACTAGCTACTAGCATGAACCACCATCATCAACCAAAACTACCACCAACCATCGCATCTAGTCGGCATTCACCTCTTAGCCATCACCACCAACAAAATCATATTTTAAAAAGCTACATATTTTATTGATAGAATATTAGATTAGTTATTTCATTTGAATTTTATGTTTATTAATTTTCAAATAAAGATAAATTTTATACATTCAAATGTTAAAAATTAAATAGTCTTAATTATTTTTGTTCAGATCTTAATATATTCAGATGTGTATTCAGATTCAGACGTCTTAATCTTAAAAAAATCAAATGAGGCCTGAAAACATTTAATTAGAGCTTATAGGTGGGGCGGCAGAAAATCAGGTAAATTAATCAAAAATCTTTTAGAATTAGGTTCCTCTCGGCATCATTTTAAGGTCCCCATACAAATTCTTTTAAGTTGCAAGCTCTAGAGAAAGTGAGAGATGGGGAAAGATTGAAGTCCACGTTATAATCTGTCGTGTCACCTGTTTAACAATGTGGTTTTCAACTCAATCAACCTTCTCAATTTTGAACCTTTCAACACAATTAGGGGTGACAAAATGGTTCAAAGAAAACAGTTAACCATTTATATTATTTATTAAAAAATTGGGTTGGATAATAAACTATTTAAAAACGGATCAAATATAAATAAGAACCATATTATCCATTTAGAAAATGGATAACCAATGGGTCTAACTTTTACATTTGTAAAGCCTCAAATTGGGGGTTTCTCAAGTTAGGGAGACTAAGAATTTTCCCAAAAGTGATTGTATGTAAGAAGTCATGGATAATATGGTTATCCATATTATCCGCCGGTTAACTCATTTTTTATCCGTATTAAATATGAGTCGGATCGGATAATTTACCCGTTTTTTCATTATCCGTTTTTAACCCGAACCATATCCAACCTGACCCGCCCGTTACCACTCCTAAACACAATGAACTGGCCTTTTTCTACTCAATTCAAAAACATGGTTATCATATCTGTTGAACCGCTGCCTTGTCACCAATATAACATACGATTTTCAAGTCAATGAACCTTGGCAAATTTGAACCTTTCAACTCAATGAACCTTTAAAAAAAACTGAACCTTTTCTACTCAATTCAACAGTATGGTTCTTATCGCTATATATGGACCTTTCTTCTTCTTTTGCTTTCTTCTTTGACCACCCAATGAAACCTTCCAAAAAATTGATTCAATTCATTTTTAATATTTTTGACATATTTATTAACAAATTATTTTTTAATTCTCCTGGGATTGGGTAATAATTTTAGACTCTTCAAAAATTATACATATCAATATACTCCCTCCGGTCCAAAATAAGTGATTTTTTGGCCTTTTTTTTGTGGTCCAAAATTAGTGACTTTTTCAGATTTCAAGAATGAATTAATTATTTTTGTCATATATTGTCCTTGGAGTAAATAGTGTTGAAGTATGTGTTAGGAGTGTTTATGTGAGATAATAAAGGTTAATATGATCAATTTCATTGCTCATTAATATTAAAAGGTGAATTTCTTAATATGTATGAAAACATCCAAAAAAATCACTTATTTTGGACCGGAGAAAGTAATCATTTACGGGAGCAAGTACATGAAAACTAATAGTATAATTAATGTCTTAAAGCAATGCTTATTTTGCATTAAATTTATTTGGCTAAAAGAAATGTTTAAAAAGCACCTGTAATTGAATCTTATCCTACTAATCAGAATTGGACTTTAGGAAAATGGACCATTTTCCAAGAAGCCAGATGCGCCATTGGTCAGTCTTGGGAACCAAGTAACTTGAATTTGCAACTTGATCCTTCTTTAGACTTATATAAAGGTAGCCTCCCTTAAGCACATTTCTTCAATCATCAGCCTCTTAATATTAGCGACTCATCTATTTCAATCTCCAACTTTCAAAAGCTTTGTTTCACTCTGTCCTTCAGAATATCTTCTTTTCTTGAGAATTGATCAAAACCAAAAACCTATAAATGGAAAAAGCACTGACCAAGTCAAACCAGAAGCAGTGGGTTCCTCCAAGAAGGGGCCAAATCAAGATGAAGATTATGAAGTCTATGGTGAAATCAGCAGTCGAATTAGCTTCAACGGGGGGCCGATCAGAAAGGAAGAATGGAAGTGGAGGGTACTCGACACCATCAATGGCAACCCCAGGAGAAACTCCTAGTGGCTACGATTCCGGTGCTGATTCTGACCGGTGACTTACACAGATGATTATCATTTTAAAAATTAGTAGCAAATTGGCGGAATACTTGCGAATATTCGGAAGTGGGAAATTCATGTTCCCCTATTTTCTCCCCCAGCTCCAGCTTAGCTTGAAGATACTACTGTTTGGGTCTGCCGGATCAACAGTGGTAATTTACTAATTACCTTGTGACCCAAAATCCCGAGCTAAGTTTGGAGGTGGGGGTGTCTTGTCTTGGATGTTGTTTTTACATCAAAGCTTAATGCTCTGATGTAATTCTGTTTTTATTTTTCAATTTGTGTATAAGCTAAAGAAGTAAAAATGATTGGGGAGAAAATTAAGAGCTCAATCTTTTTCTTTTGACTTGTGTGATTGTGACCTGCTTCAAAGAGTTCCTGCTTGTCCTAATATTTCTTATTACTAGTACTAAATAAATACTTTTGGTGATGGGGCCATTATTTTTGGCTGCTATTCCTCTCTCTTTAGGTTTTCAAGAAAAGAGGCATACTGCATCATGCTTATTTCTGCCGACCAATGGTACAACTTTGGCCATAGATAAAACTACAAATATTTGATACTCCTATAATATTTGGTAATTACATTTTCAAACAACCCTTTTTAACTTAAAAAATATTCATTTCGTTCGTCTTCCTATGTGTTTCCCCCCTCTATTGCTTGTTTCATCAATGTGGCGAGAGTATGATTCCTTTTAGTTTGACATGTGAGCCGATCGAAAGATGGCCGTTGATTTTTCATTGAAGCTGAGTCTCTAGAAAGTATGGATTCCTCCCCTTCATATGCAAAATGTTGATTGAGTTGGACATGACTTGGGGATTAGTGGACTCATATTTTCATACCTAAATAATGATGCAGAAAACAAAAACCAAATTGTAAAACAAAAAATCACTATTTTTCTACGAAAAAAATATAAATAAATTGCACCTTATGTTGAGTGTCCAATAAGATATGATTAGGGGTGGCAAAATGGTTAAAAAAATAGTTAACCACCCATATTATCCGTTAAAAAATGGGTTGAATAATGAACTTTTTAAAACGGGTCAAATATGGATAAGAACCATATTATCCATTTAGAAAATGGATAACTAATGGGTCTAACTTTTACATTTGTAAAGCCTCAAATTGGGAGTTACTCAAATTAGGGAGACTAAGAAATCTCCTAAAAGTGATCATATGCAAGAAGTCGTGGATAATATGGTTACTCGTATTATCCGCCGGTTAACCCGTTTTTTATCCATATTAAATATGGGTTGGGTCGGATAATTTATCCGTTTTTTCATTACCCCTTTTCAACGCGAATCATATCCGACCCGACCCGTCTGTTTGTCACTCCTACATATAATAATATAATTTCATTACACAAAATGATAAAGTTAAAGTATTTAAATATAAAAAAAATCATAATTTTTTTACAAACAATTAATAAAAACATTTAAATTATAGTAGTCTAGTACCACGGCACTGTGCTGCAATTCAATAAACCGATCGGCTTTTACTGTAGAAAATATTCAGCATAAAGGCAAAAGGCGGGGATAGGTATTATGACCATTGATATTTAGCTTAAAGTATATATGTGTGTATATCGCCTCACATTTTACTCGTGTTTCATAGATTTCGAATGTGAAATGTATTGATTTATGTTAATTCGTGGTTTTTTATGTGTAGGAATCAACCGGAGGAAATATGGGGTGAAATGTGCGAGATTAGAACCAAAAATGAGCAAAATTGAAAAATGATCATTTGTATGGGGCACTACCTGTGGCGCAGAAGTAAGAATCTTTATTTTCCCAGCACCATGAATAGATAAAACTTTCCAACGTATATAAAAGCAAAACTAAGCTTATTTGAGAGGGAAGACACCACTTTAAAAAAAAATATACACGAGGAACATTCGGGAGCAAGGATATCTCAATTTCTTTTTTTAGTATTCTCAATTATTCAATACTTGTGAATTTGTTTTGATATTATCATGAGTGGCTAAAACTCATAGTTCTGGGGTTGTGATTTAGCCATGAATATTGTTGTTTAATATTGACTTAACATTGATCATAATTCACTAATATATGATTGTTTCTTCAATTTTGTGATTAATTGCTTAATTATCTGGCCAACAGTTAGGTCCTAGTTACTATATATGCTATGTTTGGGAAAGCTACGTCTAGATTGGAGAAGAATTGAAGAGAGTATGATCTTAATTCTGAGTGGGGGTGGATTTGTAGTTAAGGATAGAAATACACCTAGTCACGGTGCTTAATTAAATATTGTAATCTTAATGTGTTCTTAATAGATTGATTCCATAGGAATATAGGCGTTAATCTATTTTGAATAGACGAGTAGAAATTCAGGAGAATACTACGGGAGTAATTATTCGATTAATTAGCAACCATGAGTGAATTATATGATGGGGAGAGTTAATTAGAACACAATAAAATT
The DNA here is from genome assembly GCF_000715075.1 of Nicotiana tabacum. Lineage (NCBI taxonomy): Eukaryota > Viridiplantae > Streptophyta > Magnoliopsida > Solanales > Solanaceae > Nicotiana > Nicotiana tabacum. The sequence continues at coordinate 40,410 of NW_027438623.1, forward strand.
GATGAATCGATCACAACTCTAGAATATTTGTCTCTACTGAATACACAACAACCATATTATTACTTGATAAATTAGTTACTTGTTAGAATTATCGCTTAGTATAATCACACTTTTGGACTCTTATTGACTTGACTGAATAATAATCTTGGTAAAACTAGTGGGTAGTTAACACAAGTCTCTGTGGGTTCGACACTCGACTTGTCATTTTATTACTTGTATGGCCATGTATACTTCTGTGTGCGTCTGGGAGCAATAAATTTTTGGCGTCATTGTTGGGTACTTGAATATTGACTACTTTCTAGTTTTTACATTAGTTATTTATTTTGTCAAGTCTAACATTTTTTTTGGTTGCTCTACTCTTAAGAACTTTGATTGAATGCGAAGGGTCAAAGCCATGATAGACTTCAAGGCTTTGAACCCGAATCTGAGAGAACATTTTACAGGGGGTTGAGGGAAGTAAGGGACACAGATAATCTTCAGGCACTTATTTCATTTTCTGTAGACATGGTAGATAAGCAACATATGTCTATTCAGGAGGTGGCAATTCCCGGCATTGCTAATGTCACCTCCAACACTGTGAACTCCAGAATCACTGGGCACTTTGAACTGAAATAAAGCATGATCCAACTACTATATACGAATGGGCAGTTTATGGGTCTTCCATACGAGGATCCACAACAACACATCCTGAACTTCCTGGGGATTAATGATTCTTATCACTAACAGAGTCACTCTAGACTATGTGAGGATCACAATGTTCCTGTTTTCTCTACTGGTCGAAGCAATGTGGTGGTTGAAGGCAGTACCAGCTAATTCTATAACATCATGGAATGATCTGGCAAGAAAATTTTTTGCAACGTTCTTTCCTTCAGGAAAAACTGCAACGATCAGAAGTGAGATTATCGCCTTCAAATAGAAATCGGGGAGTCTTAATACTCAGCTTTGGAAAGGTTCAAGGGGCTATTCAAATATTTTCCTCATCACAACTAGACAAATGAAGTGTTAGCTTACACTTTCATAGAAGGGATACATCCTGAGACAAAAATTATGGTGGATGCTGCAGCGGAAGGTCAAGTGTTGGAGAAAAGCTTCGATGAGATATATGCATTATTGAACAAATTCTCCAAAAGCAATCCTGATTGGAAAGGAGACATGGACAGACAAGCAGTGCAAAAATTTGCAGGGGTTCTCGAGTTAGATGTCATCTCTGCATTATCAACGCATGTTTTTGGCCAACCAAGTCAATAAGATGACTTTGGTTATTAACAAGCAACAAGCTCAACTAGTGCAACAGGTTCAAATACTTTATGAAGTATATGGAGAGGGTTAAACAATTAATGTATGCCTAGTTAATCCAGAGTCTGTATGTTTTGTGGGTAATGCAAATAAGGGCCAAACAAATTAGTATGAGAACAAGTACAATCCTAACTGGAGGAACCACCCAAACTTCTCTTGGGGTGGAAACCAATATGCTCAGAATTAGTACAGACCACAAGCTCCTCAACAACAATATAGACCAACTCAGGCTGAACAATCTACAAACCCAATGAGTCACATTCAGGAGATGCTAAAGAAATTGGCAGTTGATCAGTAGGCTCAGGCAGCAACCCACACTGCAGCGATTCGTAATTTGGAGAGACAAGTGGGGAAACTGGCTAGTGCTCTTCCAAGCAACACTGAGGCTAATCCTAAGACATCTATTAATGTTATGTTATTGAGGAATGGGAGACAGTTAGAATAAGTCTCGTCAAAAAAGATAAAGCAAGTGAAATTTCATGAGAAACTAGCCACTATAGAAGCAGAATCGAAAAAAGCAAAGGAGATAGAGAAGCCAGCTGAAGAGGCGGCTGCTAAGCAACCCCCACCATTAATTGCGAGGCCACCACCTCCGTTCCCTTAGAGATTGCAGAAAGTGAAGGATAATGCAACCTATAAAAAGTTTGTTGATATTTTGAAGCAGGTGTAAATCAATATTCCATAGGTAGACATCCTGCAAGAAGTGCCCAAATATGTCAAATTCATCAAGGACATAATGGCAAATAAGAGTAGGTTGACAGAGTTCGAAACTGTGGCACTCACTGAAGAATGTAGCTCAAGAATTCAAAGCAAGATACCTTAAAAATTGAAGGATCCAGGTAGTTTCAATATTCAAATCTCGATTGATAAGCATGCAGTCGGGCAAGCTTTGTACGATCTTGGGATGAACATCAATTTGATGCGGCTATCTATGTTTAGACAGCTGGGGTTGGGTGAGCCGCGGCCCAACCATGATAATTTTATATTTTGTTGATCTCTCCCTTACTCATCTTGAATGAGTGATTGAAGATGTGTTAGTTCAAGTGGGTTCTTTAATATTTCCTACTGATTTTATTATCTTGGACTATGAGCCTGATCAAGAAGTCCTTTTTATTTTGGGGCGTCCATTCATAGCCACGGACCGAGCTATTGTTAATGTGTGTGAAGGAAATATGACGATGAGAGTGGGTGATCAGGTGAAGGTATCCAATATGTATAAAGCACACAGATTGTCAGCGCACTATGAAGAGTTATCCATGATTTCTATGATGGAAAGTGATGCGGCATCATTGGTACCTTATATGAGCCCCATAGATCCTCTTGTTTATGTCCATGGGTTTGGGAGATTTGAGAAGTTGGATAGATCTGTCACTTTGACCCCTCCTAAGCCATCTATTGAAGAAGCTCCAAAGCTAGAGCTTAAGCCCCTTCCAGTGCATATGCGCTATGCTTATTTAGGAAACTCTGAGACATTGTGTCACAGCCCAAACCGATGGGCCGCGACGGGTGCCTGAGTCATATCTGTCAAATACCCCTAAGCATGCGTCTAAGATATAAACCTGAATAACATCTGTTGTATTACGAAAATAACAGAGATGAAGGAAAAATGTCATCAAGCCATATGTAAGTATACATGCAGAATACAGTGGGCGAGCCGGCAAGGCTGCTACAGACAACCATACATCCAAAACTGAAAGCCGACAAGGCCACATATAACCCAACTAGACATACTGTCCATAGACCTCTAACAAAAACATAACTGTACAAAGACGGGACTGAGCCACGTCAAACCCATATACATACATATATATATAAACGTATCGTACCAAGATCAAAAGCAGCTCCGGATCAAATGGAGCACGCCAACTCTCGCTGATCAAGGATCCTAAAAAAGGGGGACCGTCAGCTTGCCTACCTGCACCTGCGGGCATGAAACGCATGCCTCGTGAAATAGAGCGTCAGTACGAAAAATGTAATGAGTATGTAAGGCATGACAATTAGTACATAAAAGACATAGATGAAACATGAAATACTGAAACACATCTTTAAATATGAATAACTTTGTAAATTCTTAAATATTTATAACATCATACACATGCGTAAAAATGTCGTGTCATGCATAGGTATGGGTGTACATAATATCATCAAGCCACTGAGGGCATCCCATCATATCGTCTCGGCCATTGTGGGAACATCATCAACATGTACCAGCTGATCAAATGGTGGTGCGTATATAACGTCATAACCTTTTTCCATATCCCATATACATATCCATACATATATACGCGTATATAATGCCGTCTGAGTCATATTTCAGCCACTGTGGGCATCATCATCATATACCAGCTGATCAGGTGGTGATACGTATATAACGCCGTAACCTTTTTCCTGTATCCCATATAAATATAATATACATATATACGCGTATATAACGTCATCTGGTCATGGGTCAATGCATATGTATAAATGGGTGAAATGCATGAAAAATACGTAATAATCTTAATATTCCTTCCGGATAACCTTTTTCAACTGTGTATTATTCTGAGACCCATGACCAGGAAATAATAATATTTTTCATGGGGAATCAAGAATATAGACACCCCTAATAACTCTATGAATAGAGTAATTAGGGAAACTGTGTATTTGCTCGTTTCTTCAATATAATTTGGACCATGCCAAAAGAAAGAAGGGATGACCTTAACATACCTGGAGTAGAAAAAACTTCGTATAATATTCTTGGCGAATATTACACCGTACTCTTTTAGAACCACAAAATTTGAACAGAATTAAGCTTCTGCTCGTTGATGTATTTGAACGCGTGAACTTCTGTTCTTAGCGTTACATTATTTGAACCAAGAAAGAACATTCTCTTGCCTTAGGATTTTGTTGATTATTTCCTTTGGTTCTGTTTCCTTGTCCAAAAGATGAACTTAACTTTTGATCTCTAGTGTAGTTTAATGAAAATGCTGAAACGTTTTATTTTCTTGCCTATTAATTCCATTAAGCTTAGGTAGCCAGCCACCTACTCCAACATGACCATGAGTCATTATTTGGAAAGTGGTTGGTTGCCACGTGGGGTGGTATAATTTATTAGATTTTTATCCACTTATTAGTTAATCGGGTAATATTCCGTTATTCGGTAATTAACCAATTACCCGCATAATTTTAAAATGACCACAAATTACTTAAAACTTTATTTATTTTTAAAATACTTCATATATATTTTATATATTATACTACCGTGGTCATATAGTACCTTGTATGGTACTAGTTCATAATTATCGGGTATTCTCGCTCGACCCGTATTTTATTCCAAATTGGCCACTTTTAACGAAACTCGTTTTCTTTAATCTGTGTACCCCCTTATCCTTCATAACACTTATTTATCGCTTGTTATAAATAGCGTAAGTACGTTAATGTCAAGATGATCTCATCCCCGAGTCTACGTCGGTTAACTAAAAATAAAATTTTAACGTACGAAAACGTGAGATGTAACACTCTTCCCCCCTTAGAAACATTTGTCCTCGAATGTTCAACTCCCCATGATCTATATAACATTGGCAAGGTCTCCTCTGTAACAACACCATTACCAACTCTCCCTGTAGAAGCTTAATAATCCAACGATACATAGGACCATAATTATGAATAACGACAATGGCCTCTCATGACCAACGACAATAACCAACACAAGAATTTATACACGTACCTTATGATAATGACGTCTCAGTCGGACCCTCCTCTAGAGGAGGAAATAAGTAGGGATATCTAGACTTCATGTTTTCCTCGGCCTCCCAAGCCATTTCTTCCACATTGTTGTTTCTCCAAAGTACTTTCACGGAGGCTACCTCCTTATTCCGCAGCTTGCAGATTTGTGGTCTAGGATAGCAATCGGAACTTTTTCATATGATAAGTCTTCTGTAATCTGTACATCATTCATGGGCACCACTCGGGTAGGATCGCCAATGCACTTTTGTAACATAGATACGTGAAATACTGGATGGACAGACTCTAATTCCGAGGGCAATTCTAACTCATAAGCTACTTGGACCACTCTCCGAATGATCCTATAAGACCCAATATACCGTGGGCTAAGTTTTCCTTTCTTGCCAAACCTCATCACACCCTTCATAGGTGACACCTTTAACAATACCCAGTCATCAACCCCGAACTCTAATACTCGACGCCGCATGTCATAATATGACTTCTGGCGGCTTTGAGCTGTCAATAGTCGATCCCGAATCAACTTTACTTTCTCCATGGCTTGCTGAACCAGGTCTGGCCCATGTAATCCAGATTCTCCAACATCGAACCACCTTATAGGCGACCTACACTTTCGTCCGTAAAGAGCTTCGTATAGGCGACCTACACTTTTGTCCGTAAAGAGCTTCATGGATGATTTTTCAGTCTTTGGGTCTTCTTATGATGATTGTTTGAAGAATTTAAGCAAGGTGTTGGCCCGTTGTGAAGAAACAAATTTGGTGTTGAAGAAACAAATTTGGTGTTAAATTGGAAAAATATTATTTTATGGTACAAGAAGGCATCGTGTTGGGCCATAGAGTGTCAAGGAGTGGCATTGAAATTGATAAGGCGAAGGTGGAGGCGATTGAAAAATTGTCTCCACCCATTTTGGTGAAGGGTGTCCGGAGTTTCTTGGGACATGCGGGATTTTATAGATGCTTTATTAAGGATTATTCAAAAATGCTACTCCTTTGTGCGGGTTGCGTGAAAAGGATGTAATCTTCAATTTTGATGAAGCATGTCTGAAGGCATTCGAGGAGCTCAAAAATAAGTTGGTAGCTGCCCCCATTATTGCGGCACCGCATAGGTCCTTACCATTTGAACTTATGTGCGATGCAAGTGACCATGTTACTGGGGCAGTGCTAGGCTGGAGGAAGGACAAGATATTTTACTCCATTTACAAGTGAATAACATTAACAAAGATACAACAATACTAAGGACTTACGATGAACTCAGTGTTGGGATCTGGTCCTTTGTTCTATTGTTGCTTTGTCCTTAAGCCTTGCAGTGAATGAAGGCGATTGCACACTTGAGAGAGAATTAATGATTTAGGGTTTGCACTTGTGTGTTTTCCCTTGCCTCATGTTGGTAATATATAGGTGAGGTCATTGGGATGATGTAAGCAAGTATCTGGTACACATCATGCTCCAAAAAGTGATTGATGCAATGTTGCGTGTGCAGTGCAACAACTTTAACAGCTGGAAGGAGTTGACTTGTACTATGACCGGAGGAACTGATAGCCATTTGTTCTCTCTGTCATTCCTTTGACTAGTATTATTGGAACTTGTGCCCGACATGTGATTTGTTGTTCTGAGTACTTTGAGACTGTGTATCAGATTCTCTATCTGATTCTCATATGAAGTTTGTTAAATCATCAAAATACAAAGGTATATAACTTATCAAAGCTTCAACATCTGTCTTAAATAGAAATATAAAACTCAGTACCAATGACTTGCAACTATTGCAAGTCTCTAGTTCCCTTTTTTCCTTTTATACACAAAAACTCACATATCATTAATCAAGAGTTTTACTAGAATATTTGATATTTTGAAGTAAAAATTAAAATACTTCTAAGATGTACCTTAGGTAAATATCTTTAAAGGGGGGGGGGGAGCATTATTGAAGTAGATACAATCAGGGGTAAATTTAGGGGCGCAAGGGTGTTCACCCGAATCCACTTCGCCCAAATATTATACTGTATATATAAGGCAAAATCTGATTTTTACCTCTATATATTATGTTTTGAGTTCACTTTACGTAGCCCAAATTCCAAAAGTATGGCTTAATGGTCAAGAGGGTCATAATCATTATGAGGTCATTGGTTCAATTCCCGCTAGCTACAATCTTTTTAAATTTTTTTACTTATTCCTTTTTTGAACCGCCTTAACAGAAGTCCTACCTCCGCCACCGAATACAATACGAGGTATGCTGAGAAATTACTTAGCTAAAATTTAAAAAAAAAAAAAAGATGAGAAATTACGTTACAACGAAAGAGAGAAAATTTATCGTCAGTGTCGTACTTCTGGAACGTTGTTTGTTTCTAGAATACAAATATTTACCCAAATTAATTGAGTGTGCTACGTGTAAGCTAAATATGATGACTCGACCTTCTCGTTCCGATTAGCATCCTGTCCAATACGGGACTCGCAGCTATAGTGGGCCCTACAAAAGGAAATGGACCTTTTATTTTGCGAGAAGTCAAGGGGGAGTATTATAAATATATTATATTATGGATGTTCATTTAGTACTCCGTTGTAAATAAGCTTCCTGAAGAAGCTTATCCATATGGGACTCCACCGTAAATATGTTTATCTATTTAGTACTATATTGGAAATAAGCTTCCTGAAGAAGCTTATCACTTCGGTACCCGGTTATGGATAAACATTACCCCAGTATAAGTTTATCCATACCGGGTATAATAGGCTTATCTTTTCAGTACCCAGTTATGGATAAACATTACCCCCGGTAAAAGATTATCCATACCGGATATAATAAGCTTATCCATTCAGTACTCCGTTATGGATAAATATTGCTCTCAGTAGAAGATTATCCATACCTGGTATAGCAGCAGCTTACACAGCAGCTTGTAGCAGCTTACACAGCAGCTTGTAGTAGCAGCTTACACAGCAGCTTATAGTAGCTTACACTGCAGCTTGTAGTAGTAGCTTACACAGCAGCTTGTAGTAGCAGCTTACGGAGCAGCTTCCTTTCTTCTATAAATAGAAGATATTTCAGTTCATTATGTACATCAGTTTGAATTCGAATAATATATCAGTTTCTCTATATACTTGTCTTTACTTTATAGTCTTTATTTTATAACACGTTATCAGCACGAAGCTCTACCATCTCGAGCAAATATTTTGAAAGTATCTGAGGTAAGAACTTTCTTTTCCTAAATAATGTCAAATCTTTCTAAACTTGAATTTGTAGCCCTGGATATATCGGGCAAAAGCTACATGTCTTGGGTACTCGATGCTGAAATTCATCTTGATGCGATGGGTCTGGCAGACACCATCAAGGATAAAAACCAGGCATCAAACCAAGACCGTGCCAAAGCAATGATATTCCTACGCCATCACCTTGATGAGGGCCTGAAAATGGAATATCTCACTATTAAAGATCCAGTCATACTGTGGAATAATTTGAAAGATAGATATGACCACCTGAAGATGGTCGTTCTTCCACAGGCACGTTATGATTGGACTCATCTAAGGCTACAAGATTTTAAATCTATCAGTGAGTATAATTCTGCTATGTTCAGAATTATTTCCCAATTAAAATTATGTGGTGATAATATTACTGATCATGATATGTTGGAGAAAACTTTCACCACTTTTCATGCCTCGAATATGCTCCTGCAGCAGCAATATCGAGAGATGGGATTTAAAAAGTATTCTGAACTTATCTCACACCTTCTTATAGCAGATCAACATAATGGGCTATTAATGAAAAATCATGAAAGCCGACCTATTGGTTCTTGTCCATTCCCTGAAGTGAATGAGACGAACTTCCACCAAGCTAAACGTGGAAGAGGTCATGGCCCCAGTCGTGGTCATGGCCGTGGTCGGGGAAGAAACCCCAATCATGATAATAATAATGCACCAAAGAAGCCTCCTCACCACCAGCAGTGGAAAAGGAAGGAACAAAAGCATGAAGCGGTGCAAGCGCCAAATGCAGAAAATGCATGCTATAGATATGGAGGAAAAGGGCACTTGTCACGTACTTGTCGTACGCCAAAGCATCTGGTTGAGCTTTATCAAGCCTCCCTGAAGAAGACAGAGAAAAATGCTGAAGCAAATTTTATTTCTGAAGATAATTTAGACTTCATGCATTTGGATGTAGCTGATTACTTTGCACTCCCAGAAGGAGAAATAAGTCATGTAATCGGTAGTGAATCTGTAGAAATGTAAATATTTTAATTTGTGTTGTTTGTAATAAATAGTATGGTTATGTAATTATTGTACATAAATAAAAGTTATGTTTTGATAATGATATTTACTATAATATATTTTATTTATGTTATTTTGAAGAATATGGATAACCCTCAAATTATGTTTGGATCAAAGACAAATCATGAAGATATGTGTGTTATTGATAGTGGAACAACACATGCCATATTCAACGATCAGAAATACTTTTCTTATTTGCATAAGGAAAAAGCAAATGTTTCAACAATTTCTGGTAATATAAGTTTGATTGAAGGCTCCGGAAGAGTCATAATATTTCTGTCTAAGGGAACAAAACTTATTATAGACAATGCATTGTTCTCCTCCAAGTCCCGAAGAAACTTGTTGAGTTTTATAGATATCCGCCGAAATGGGTATCATGTAGAGACAATAGATGAAATGAACAGGGAATATCTTTGTATTACAAAGAATATTTCTGGCCAGAAATGCATTGTAGAAAAGTTACCAACTTTATCTTCTGGCTTATACTATTCAAAAATTAGTACAATTGAAGCACACTCTATCGTAAACCAGAAGTTTACGGATTCAAATACTTTTGTGCTTTGGCATGGCCGTTTGGGCCATCCCGAATCAATAATGATGAGACGAATTACTGAAAATTCGAGTGGGCATCCATTAAAGAACCTGAAGATTCTTACAAATGACGAATTTTCTTGTGATGCTTGTTATCAAGGAAAAATGATCACTAGACCATCACCAATGAAGGTTGATATTGAATCCCCTGCCTTTTTAGAGCGTATACATGGGGATATATGTGGACCTATTTACCCACCAAGTGGGTTGTTTAGATATTTTATGGTCCTAATAGATGCATCTTCAAGATGGTCTCATGTGTGTCTTCTATCATCTCACAACCTGGCGTTTGCAAAGCTATTAGCCCAAATAATTCGATTAAGGGCACAATTCCTAGATTATCCTATAAAGGCTATTCGCCTTGATAATGCTGGAGAATTCTCATCTCAAGCTTTTGATGATTATTGTTTATCCGTTGGGATAAAAGTTGAACATCCTGTAGCTTATGTTCATACCCAAAATGGCATTGCAGAGTCATTTATTAAACGCTTGCAATTGATAGCAAGACCACTACTTATGAAAACAAAATTGCCCACTACTGTTTGGGGCCATGCTATCTTGCATGTAGCATCACTTATCCGTCTTAGACCGACACATTATAATAAATATTCTCCGTCACAATTAGTTTTTGGTCATGAACCAAATATTGCCCATCTACGAATTTTCGGATGTGCTGTATATGTGCCAGTAGCACCACCACAACGTAGTAAGATGAGACCACAGAGAAGGATAGGAATATATGTTGGGTTTGAATCACCCTCTATTATTCGCTATCTTGAACCATTGACAGGAGATTTATTTACTGCTCGATTTGCAGATTGTCGGTTTGATGAAACAAATTTCCCACAATTAGGGGGAGAGAAAAAGGAAATCAAAAGAGAAATTGTGTGGAAAGTTTCATCATTATCTCACTTTGATCCCCGTACCCCTATATGTAATCAGGAGGTCCAGAAGATCATCCATTTACAGAATATAGCAAATCAAATGCCAGACGCATTTACTGATTTGAAAAGGATAACTAAGTCACATATCCCAGCAGAGAATGTGCCTATCCGAATTGATGTCCCAATGGGACCATCTACTAGCATGAGAGCTAGTGAACCTAAAGCACGCCTGAAGCATGGTAGGCCTTTGGGTTCTAAGGATCGAAATCCTCGAAAAAGAAAATCGACAAATGATCAAAACGATACTATGAAGGGATCCCCTGAAGAGACCCAAAATCTGATTAGTTCTGAGATTCCTGAAGAAATCAATGAACCTGAAGCTCATGTGAGTGAGGAACTTTTAATAAGTTCGAACGGTGATGGGATTAATTTAAATCGATTTGAAATAGTGGTGGATAATATTTTTGCATATAATGTTGCACTTAATATTATGCAAGATAGTGAGGATCTTGAACCTCGATCTGTCGAAGAATGTCGACAAAGATTTGATTGGCCAAAATGGAAAGAGGCAATTCAATCGGAATTGAAGTCACTTGCTAAAAGAGAGGTCTTTGGACCAGTAGTCCAAACACCTGCTGGTATAAAACCAGTTGGTCATAAATGGGTTTTTGTGCGAAAAAGGAATGATAAAAATGAAGTTGAAAGATACAAAGCTCGCCTTGTTGCACAAGGATTCTCACAACGACCTGGAGTCGATTTTGATGAAACATATTCACCTGTTATGGATGCCATAACATTTCGATATCTCATCAGTTTAGCACTACATGAAAAGCTTGAAATACATCTAATGGATGTAGTTACAGCTTATCTGTACGGTTCACTTGATAATGAAATTTATATGAAAATTCCTGAAGGATTTAAAATGCCTGAAGCAAAATCTCAGGAAATGTATTCAATTAGATTACAAAGATCTTTGTACGGTTTAAAGCAATCTGGGCGCATGTGGTATAATCGCCTTAGTGAATATTTGCTGAAAGAAGGTTACATAAATGATGTTATTTGTCCATGTATTTTTATAAAGAAAATGGCATCAGAATTTGTTATACTTGCTGTTTATGTTGATGACATAAATCTTGTTGGAACTCCAGAAGAGCTCCAAAAGGCAATTGAATATCTTAAGAAAGAATTTGAGATGAAAGATCTTGGAAAGACAAAACTTTGTCTTGGTCTGCAAATTGAACATTTAGTAGACGGGATCTTTATCCATCAATCTGCCTATACAGAAAGGGTCTTAAAACGCTTTTACATGGACAAAGCGCACCCATTGAGTACACCAATGGTTGTTCGATCACTTGAAGTGAATAAGGATTTGTTCCGACCTCCAGAAGAGGACGAGGAACTCCTTGGTCCCGAAGTACCCTATCTCAGTGCAATTGGTGCACTAATGTATCTTGCTAATGCTACAAGGCCTGACATAGCATTCTCTGTTAATTTACTAGCAAGATATAGTTCTTCTCCTACACGGAGACATTGGAACGGGATTAAGCATATATTGCGATATTTAAAGGGAACTCTTGATATGGGTTTGTTTTATGCTAACAAAGATAGTGCAGACCTTGTTGGTTATGCAGATGCAGGTTATTTATCTGATCCCCATAAAGCTCGATCTCAAACCGGCTACGTATTTACATATGGAGGTACTATCATATCATGGCGCTCCACAAAGCAATCTATTGTTGCTACTTCTTCAAATCACGCTGAGATAATAGTTATTCATGAAGCAAGTAGGGAATGCGTATGGTTGAGATCAATAATTCATTTTATTCGAGAAAAATGTGGTTTGGAATGTGAGAAAAGACCCACAATTTTATACGAAGATAATGCTGCATGCATAGCCCAATTGAAGGGAGGATTTATAAAAGGAGATAGAACGAAGCACATTTCACCAAAATTATTCTACACACACGATCTTCAGAAAAATGGTGACATTGATGTGCAACAAATCCGTTCAAGTGATAATCCAGCAGATTTATTCACTAAATCTTTGCCAACTTCAACTTTTGAGAAGATGGTATACAAGATTGGAATGCGGAGACTCAAATATTTGAAACAAGGTTTTCATCAGGGGGAGTAAAATACGCGATGCACTCTTTTTCCCTTACTAAGGTTTTTTCCCATGGGGTTTTCCTTATAAGGTTTTTAATGAGGCACCTAACAATGCGTATTACTAAATATGTGTACTCTTTTTCCTTCACTAGAATTTTTTTTCCCACGTGGTTTTTCCTAGTGAGGTTTTAATGAGACATATTATTCTTTTAATGAACATCCAAGGGGGAGTGTTATAAATATATTATATTATGGATGTTCATTTAGTACTCCGTTGTAAATAAGCTTCCTGAAGAAGCTTATCCATATGGGACTCCACCGTAAAAATGTTTATCTATTTAGTACTATATTGGAAATAAGCTTCCTGAAGAAGCTTATCACTTCGGTACCCGGTTATGGATAAACATTACCCCCAGTATAAGTTTATCCATACCGGGTATAATAGGCTTATCTTTTCAGTACCCAGTTATGGATAAATATTACCCCCGGTAAAAGATTATCCATACCGGGTATAATAAGCTTATCCATTCAGTACTCCGTTATGGATAAATATAGCTCTCAGTAGAAGATTATCCATATCTGGTATAGCAGCAGCTTACACAGCAGCTTGTAGCAGCTTACACAGCAGCTTGTAGTAGCAGCTTACACAGCAGCTTATAGTAGCTTACGCTGCAGCTTGTAGTAGCAGCTTACACAGCAGCTTGTAGTAGCAGCTTACGGAGCAGCTTCCTTTCTTCTATAAATAGAAGAGATTTCAGTTCATTATGTACATCAGTTTGAATTCGAATAATATATCAGTTTCTCTATATACTTGTCTTTACTTTATAGTCTTTATTTTATAAGTACTTTTTCTGTTTTTTTTGTATTATTATGAAAATAAAGTCAATCTTGACATTTTGTGAACATTTTCCTAAGAATGGTGATGCCTGGAAAGCATCCAAGCAGCAAAGTAAATGCTGCTGTGACCTCTGAAACTTCAAGCGCTATCAATGGTTGACTTTATTGTATCTAGAAAGCTTCTACGTACAAAAGGGTCCTAACATAACATATATAGTGCGACCTTTTTCTTTTTTTGTTTATTTTATTTTGCACGAGGCTTGAATTTGTTTTCTGTATTTCTTGACTCTTTTATTATGAAAAGTAAGTCAACGTTGAATATTTGTGGATATTGTCCAAGCCTCGGAAGGTTAGAGAGCAGGGTCCTCTCTTCTCTTTTGACATCAAGAAAGAGCACATTAACGCATGTTTCCCAAGAGGGTGGAATATTACAAAATTTTAATTAATTGATAACATGTCATATGTTGAAAAAAATGATATGGAGTATCATATAATTCGATATCCATAATCTAATATGTAATAATAAAAACGGTGCCTAAAATTCTTTACTCCACTCCACTGATAAACAGATTTTAGCAACAAAAAAAAAAAGATAAACAGATAAAGTGACAGATTAATATTAATAAAAGAAAGAAAAAACAAAACTTGCATGCCACTGCTTACCCTCCAAAAATATAACGCTATAAATTTCACTCCTCTGTCTTTGCCTCACTCGCTCTTTCTTTCATCTTCACAAAGCTGTCTTAAAAATTTCAACAAAAGTAGCTCAACACACACCATATATAATAAATTCCTCTACTGGAACCAAATTCCAAGAGCGAGCTTCAGCCGTTATTTTTCTGATTTGCTCTGTGGCCATTCACTTTCGAGAATTCATAAAATCGGCACAAATGGAAATTCCGCTGCCGAACCAAAAGAACAGGCGGACAGTAAGACTCCCGGCGAAACGAGGGGAAGTTAAAGTCATGATTTTCAGGAAACTGTTGAAATCGGTGGCTTCGGTTTTCATGATGAGAAACAGAGCTGGAAAAATGGAAACCGTTCTTCTTATCTGATGATTTTAGCTCACTGTATTTTTTTTAAAATAGTTTATTTTGTTTGCAGTGTGGATCATAAGTTCAAAACGTTGTACCACTTGTCTGCTTCTTTTCAGTTAAAAACAAATAAAATAATTTTCCTTTTATTTCCCTTTCTCGCACGATAAAGATTAACTACTGTAGTCCATTTGATATCAATCACTCTATCTGTTTTAGTTTATGTGAATCTACTTTTTGTTGTGTCGTCCGTTCAAAAAAAAAAAACCCTTTCTAAATTTGAAAACAATTTTATTTTAACTTTCATATTATATCTTTAATGAGAGACTTTAGAGCCCCGGAAATACTATGATACCACAAGTTTCAAAGGAATTATGTCCATGCAAATATTATAATTTGTTTAGGATCACAAATCTCAAAAGTGAAAAGTTTTATGGTATGTCTCACACAACTCACAGTAGTTGTTGTGGTCTCTTTTTATCACACAAATTTGTAGACTCATATCTTACGCTTTCGAATCCACAAAATTGTAAGACGAAAATGATAAAAACATTTCCTCAAAAGTCTCATTTTTATTAGTGTGGCCGTGTGAACTAAGTTGAATTAAATTGACCAAATGTGAATTGCAGGGGACAATGTTGCCTTCCTTTGGTTGATGTATAATTTTCTAAAGAAATTTCCTTTGACTTATTTTAGTCACTTGTAACATTGGTTCGAAGTCAAATATCCGGGTGGGGATGTTGAGCCTTACAGTCCATCAACCGTGGCAGGGTATCATCATATGACTATGATTGGTAGCTAAAAGAAATCGAACCGTCAATACTAACTAGATAATTAAGTCTATTCTTAATTTAGAGATTTTAATGGAGTAAGATTATTTTCCAACTCCAGACCTTGTTGTTCAAAAGTTTAGAAAGCACTCTCATGGAGATAATTCAATTCATCATGAGATCACTTAAATATATAATGGTCTTATAATTTAAAATTCAGGAGCTTTTGACATATGCATAGAGAATTAGAATCAGTAAATACCAGCCCTTAAGCTTATGTACAAATAATTTATTTTTCTTCCTCAGCTTATGTACATCTAAGTTAGATCTTTTCTACTCGTCTGCTAACCTTGTGAAAACATGACAATTGACAATGATCAATCAAAATGATTGTTTAGACAAGGATTTAAATGAGTATGTTTTAGCTATAGTTAGGGGTGACAAAATGGTTAAAAGAAAATATTTAACCACCCATATTATTTATTAAAAATGGATTGGATAATGAACTTTTTAAAAACGGGTCAAATGGATAAGAACTATATTATCCATTTAGAAAATTGATCAAAT